>NC_056537.1:23621602-23922602 GCF_910596095.1 Thunnus maccoyii | reverse complement strand
GATGTGACCATGTTTGTTCTGCCTCAGTTTTTAAGAGACATATGAACGACAATTAATACACAGACGTCCTTCAGACTTTTTCAGACATTTCTGTTTACGTGGCCATTAAAATGGTTTGGCAATCACATTTTCATGCTTTTAATGTCTTTGTTGCTTTTCTAATATACGTGCACAGCAAAGACCTCAACAAAACTACATATTGATTTTCAGTTCAATGACGCGTGTTTGTCAGGTTGCGAGAGTGTGTGTCTGATTGTGTGTTTTTAAATGACAGAAAGGGTTGTATTTATTCCACAGGCCTATTCAGATGTATAGCTAAGCGGCTTGGAGTGGCTCTCATCTGCGGATCCTCTTGTCTCCCCCAGATTGGACTCTATTGTGTGAATGTGTGTGTCTGTGTGTGTGTGTTTGTGTGTGTGAGAGTGTGTGTTTGAGCGAGAGAGAGAGAGAGAGTGTGAGAGAGAGAGGCTCTATTGTGGAGAGATGAGTCAGGGGTAACGTGTTTACAGCCCTGTCCGTCGCCTTGGCAACAGAGTGGCTCTCATCCCTCTCATCCGTCCTGAGCATTATCATCTACTGACAACACACACACACACACACACACACACACACACACACACACACACACACACACACACACACACACACAGCCTCTCTGTATCAGTCACCAGTGTATTCAAAGCCCTTTTCCGCCCTGCTCTTTTGTCCTTCAACCATTAATAAAGGTGTTTTGTACATTTGGCTGATTACTGCCACGTGCTTTGTGCAGATGTGTGAATGTGGGGGCCTGTGGAAGTGGTGGTGTACTGTTTGTGCACATACCACTTTTGTCTGAATGTAGTTGCTGATGTCTAAATTTGTCACGTGTGAGTTTGGAGCAAGTTTTCATCAATGACTACCATGAAATGATTTTCCAGTTGGCTTCCTGGAATATCAAAAAAACCCCAAAAAACCCCCCCAACTTTACTGTAAACACCCAGCCAGTCACATGACTCACCTATGATAGATGGCAGGGAACTGGGGAGGGAGTCAGATCACATGATCAAGTAAAATCCTGTATCCTGTGGCAACCAGCCGTTGTCAGCCATTGTGCGGCAGAGTCATATCTGAAGGACAGAAGATAACAGCCAAACATTACAGGTAATTTAAACACAACATAAATCATGCCCCACAATATACAGTAGAGACACTTTATGATTCAAATTCAACTGGTCACGCTGAGACAGGGTTAGTAATCCAGTTTCATCTAAAAGATGGATCAGAGTAGCACTCTTGTCATCTCCCAGCTCATGAGCGGAGGATGGTGATGTAAGGTGACACAGTAAACTGTCAATATTTCTTCCCCTCTCTTTCTTTCCATGCCTTCTCTAAGAGGCAGGGATGATTCGAGCCAGACTAACCAGACAACCTCAGAAAAAACATTCAGATTGCTCCAGTCGAATCAGTATGCATGAAGTCAAGCCTTCTCTGTTCTGCTCTCCTCTGCTCTGCTCTCTCATCTCCCCCTCCTCTCCTTCTGTGCCACTGGACCCTGTTGAACGGATGGGGTGAGTTCAGCGGAATATGAGACCACACCAGTAGCAAGAGCTGTGTGTGTGTGTGTGTGCGTGTGTGTGTGTGTGTGTGTGAGAGAGAGAAAGAGAGAGAGAGAGAGAGAGAGAGAGTGCAGGTGTTGAACAGGGGGGAGCTGCTTTGAGTCCTTTTCTATCTCTCGGCTTGCTGCGAAGGTGGTTTTGAAGTGATGACGCCAGTAAGCCCGGCCCGTAGCCATGGCAACGTGCATACATACAATGTACACACACATATGAAGTATGCACACACACACACACACACACAAACACACCTATATTGTGTTGTATAAGAGAAACGGAGAAAGTTCACTGAGCTTCCGCTTTTAAACAATAAATGGACAGGTGAGTGGATGGAGGGATGAATGGGAGGAAAGCATCTCTTTTTTTGTGTGAAGGTTGTCTGAAGCAATGACGCAGTGAGGTTGGCGTTTTGGTAACTGTGGCAACCAACATACTGTAGCATGTACACACACACACACACACATTGGCAAGCACACTGCATGAGAAAATGAAAAATACAAACATACATCTGTAGTGGGAGAGCAGTGACAATATTCATGTTTGTCTAACAGTTCTGCCTCTTTTTGCTTTTATTCTTTGAGGTAAATATCTTTGTTTTTCAGTCTCTTGCTTTGGCTGCTGAGGGCTTGCTTGCTTGCTTGGTGAATTGTTTGGTACATTTAACCAGGGCCGTAGCCAGGATTTTAGAAATGCTGAAGTCATAAGTCTGAGTCCGAGTCCCCCACACCCACCCACCCACCCATCCACTGCCAGGGATTCCGGGAAATACTAAATACTATTAGAGTATTAAAAATACTGGCATCAAAATATAGACAGTAACATCATGTTAGTTTCCTAAAATCCCCAAATCGCCAGAAAAAACAAGGACATAATATGTTTCCTCAGTGGTATCTACAGCCCTGCATTCAACCCCTTAACAAACAGTTTTTCTCTTTTCTTTCCCCTTCAGTAACTTTGAGGTTTTTTTTAAATTTTTTTTTTTAATCACCTTATTTCACACTGTCTGATCTTCATTGAAGCTATATGATGTAAATGTGTGAAATAGTCAAATCCAAGATTCAATGTTTTTATATAGATGCACCATCGCATCAAAAAGAAATATTATAGATGTCTACTGCATCATTTTACACACCATTTCCCAAAAATTCTGCCTTGCTCTGGTATCTTCTTAAAATAAAGTTCTGTGGGTTCTGTAATGACTGGACTGTACCATCAGATGACTGTTTTTAGTTTACACACATTGTTCATGGAGACTATTGAGGAGCTTACAGCACATATTAAAGTTATTCAAATATCAGACAGTAATCTATAATAACAATCTGCAGTAACAGACTGAATATTGTAGTAGAGGGAGGTAACAGTCTTATAATCAACCCCCCCCCCCCCCCCCCCCCCCCCCCCCAATTAGAAATCACATTATAATTAAAACTCAGTATTCTGGGAGGAATTCATAAACAGGCCAAGTGGATTCATGGCAAAGTCAAACCTGACAGCTGATTCAGCCTCATTCCTCACTGGAGGTCTACTGTCTTTGGGTCCTTACAAACACCACCCCCTCAGTCTTCAAACAGAGTATGTGCATAGTGTTTCCATTGATCTGCGTCCATTCAAAGCACCCAACATCGAGCTGAGTCTAAACGGAGCCATACAATAAGCCCGTGGCCTCTGTCCCAGGAGAATCACAGGACCAGGGATGACTGTTTGCTGACAGTTGTGTAAAGCTCTTTCCTGCAATCAGGAACAAGGGGAATTAACATGATCTAATTTATTTTTTTTTCTTTTGGCGACAGCTGGCTCACGTTTTAATGGATATTCCTGATGATCCCAGCTTCCCCATCTGGAAAATAATGGAGGCGCAACAGCATGTGCAAATCTGCTTTATTTTTAAAAATGTTGGAACAGTTGTTTGCAAGCTCTGAAGTATAGTTGTCACCTTCCCTTCTCCATCTTTACAGTGCGGCAGCATTTCCTGTTTTCCAGGTGAATCAAAGTGCGTGAAGAGTGAGGTATCGAACGTCTTGTTGAAGTGCTCATGTGGCAGGGAGAAGGGGGTAAGAGGAAGCTGTTACTGAAAGTGATGATGGGATGGTAACGTGAGATAAAGTCACGAGGGCCAAGACCTGCCTCATCAACCTTTCTCTCTCTCTCTCTCACACACACACACACTCACACACACACAATATTGACATTAATACAAACATAAGCTCACAATGACCTTAAAATAAAATACCCAGCAAGCCTGCAGCTTCCTCCTGTATATCACAGAGACAGATTATCAATCAGCTCTATTGTTTACATACACTTCTACAATCGCTCGCAGCAGCTCCAGGGGCATTTCAAAGAGAAATCTCATTAACACACATATAAACTTACAATTCAGTCTACGCTATACTGTATGAATAATTGAAATGTGCTGCATAGCGAATTGATTTACAGGTTGCTGGAGATAAATCTGGATTCCCGGTGACAAAGGATTGTGTTACATGATTGCGCTGCATCGCAACATCAGTGCAGGAATGGCATTCTCTGGCAGTCATTCATACTAAGACAAAACACCATTCATATCACGTACTGTACATGGCTACGGTGAGCTAGAGCGACCACACAGTGCAGAGCTGGATGGATTAGTAATGAATCACCCAGGGAGGTGGACTGTTGCATCTCTCTCTGGTAACTCCCACATTGTCACATAGACATGATACAACACGGAGGAAATCAAGCTTTGCATAATAATAGATGAGAGAGAAAAACACACAGTTACAACAGCATCGAGGAACCAACCTGTTGTCTTATGATCAGTTTGTGAAGAATAATCAGAAAATAAACATACACATACAGAGGCTACATCACAGATCCCTACCTTTTTTACAGCCAGGAAAGCGCAGCAGCCATATGAACCGTAGGGGCTTTGCTGAGAAATTGGTATTCACCTCATGTCGCACAGCCACGGAGGGGGAGAGAGGGAGAGACAGAGGGAGGAGAGGAGGGCTGGAGCAGTCACTCATCCACAGCCTTAAGTCTGGTTAGGATAAGTCCTCTTACCTGACTGAGCCCGTCTTCACATTGCCATCTGCCGCTCCGCTCCCTCTGAGCCAAAGACCAGGAGCCAAACACCAAGAACCACGTCAATCCCTTTACTGCTCCTCTGTCTGGGAGAAGAAGGATTGTGTTTGCATGTAAGGAAGGAGACAGCAAGAGACGAAGAGAGGCAAGAGGAAGCGTGTGAGGTTAGGAGAGGCAGAATCTACGAATGTGGGTTTTTGTGTCTGTGTGTGAAAGAGAGAGGGAGAGAGAGAGAGAGACAGAGAGAAAGAGACAGACAGAGAGAGAGAGAGAGAGAGAGAGAGAGAGAGAGAGAGAGAGAGGGGCATAAAAGTCTGATGGGTTTTCTTTTGTTTGTATCCTGGAGGAGAGAGAGATCCACAGGCGGCAGATTCGTCTAGGTATATGCAGCAAGAGGCTATACGGTAGCCTTGGCAACAGAGCCAGAATGAGGGAGAGCAAGCGAGGGAGCTGGAGAGCAGGAGAGAGAGAGCCTGTGTGTGTGTGTGTGTGTGTGTGTGTGTGTGTATGTGTGTGTGTGTGTGTGTGTGTGTGTGTGTGTATGTATTAATCACATTGTGGGGACATGAATCTTTCACACAGTCACATAAGGGGGACTCACCTCCAAAAATTGATTCCTATAATGTAAATCATTCAACTCTAGGGTTAGAAGATAATGCTGTTTTTTTTCTAATTGTCAACAAACCCATGAAAACCAAAACCAACAAGACATTTATCCTAATAACAAGTAAAACCTGATATACGTAGCTCACTATGCTGTGCCATATAGAGCACCATTATTGTTAAAAAAAACATGTTCCTTCATCACAATGAACACAGGCACTGTAGTTTATTGTGATTTGACCCCAAATACACCATCCTGCTGCTGTAAATACTCACTGAAATGATATATTTGTGACTTCTTTTTGATTTTCCTTTTCAGAAAGAACCAATGAGAGGCACTGACAGGGTAAGGAAGTATTTAGAGGCAAACAAACTGTTGTTTTTGTTTTTGCCTTTTTATGAAATTTGTTGGCAATAAGGAAAATAAAGAATATTATCAGAGTTATCCTTTAAGGTAAGTCTCCATGAATTGATATAAGTCATTGCAATGTCCTCCTAAATGACAAAAATATGTTTGTGTGTGTGTGTAGGGGGTGGAGGTGGGGGTGGTGGTGGTGGTGGTGGGGAGGGGGGGGTCGGATCATAACACATCACTGAGCAGTGAACACCCCCCACTGTCACCTCCTCTGCTTCCAAGCTGTAGGCTCTGCCACCCACTTCACTCATCGCCATCACCCCCCCCCCCCCCCCCCCCCCTACTCATCATCGCCCAGGTCTGCGCTCTTATTCTGGTCACCATCATTTTTTTGTCATCCCCATGCTTCTCTTGCTTATCCTCTCACACTCTCCCTCTCGCTTCCTACACCCTCCCCCCACTGTTGCTCTCTCTCTCATTCCTTACAACCTCCTGTCATTTCTTGTCTCTCCCCCCTTTTGTGTGTTGTGCTCTCGCTCCCTCCTTCCTGTCCTGCCATATGGTAGCTCTCTGAACTGACCTGCAGAAAACAGCCACTGTCTCATCTACACAAACACCGGGAGCACTAACACACATACTGTACATATGATAACAACCTTAAATGTGGGCCATCTTGGGGAGGTGGAAACAAACGAACAGGTTTGCAAACATTTGCCTATTTACACATCTAGCCCATATGGAGCAACATTAGCATTCACGTAGAGTCGTGTTTCTGTCCACCTGGTAAATGTAAGTCCACTATTCACTCTCCTTTTAGCATTGTTTTGCTCTCCATCATCTCCTGAGGGAAATATCTGGCTATTTAGCAACTAAATGCTCCGCTATGTTCACCAGCTAGTCACTAATTTTGTCTGTCTGCCATTTGGGGCTGGCCAGGAGGTGAACGGAGGGTTTTCAGTCTTCTGCACCTGAAAATGGCACTATGAGAGTGGTGCGAGTGAACCAAAACAGTATATATATCATATATATTTCAAATTATATATGTATGTACATGATAAGATCAGTAAAAAAAACTCAAAGCCCCTGGCTCCATTACAAAGCTCTGTGTTGCTAAGAGGAGAAAATGGACACGGCCTCAGCACAACACACACACACAATCTGGACCTACTAAATTACAGCCAAAAAAAAACTACATCAACCAGTGGACTACAAAAACTTAAATGTCATCAATAATATTTAGCACTGAACAGACAAAGCCCAGTGTCAGTTTATCTGGGTGCCGTGACCCCAACCTGGCCATTGAGAGCGGTTGACACACAGACGAACTTGGCAACCCAGAGAAAACAGAATGCGTCAGTTCTGCCAAACGACACGCGGTGGAGACAGAGCAACACTTCCTGCTACTCTGCAGCCTGTGTAAGTTCTTCACTAAAGTAAAAAATCAAATGCCAAAGACTTGACACACTCTGAGACCTAAAGCAGATTCAGTATTTACTAGGGGAGACACTGAAAAAGTACTCACACACTGGAATCAGTGCCGGCACTGGACAGAGCCAGGTTAGTTGTTTCCAGGCTGCTGGTGGCAGCTTTATATTCACCGGACAGGCATTAGTGTGGTATCAATATTCTCATCTAACTACTGGTAAGGAAGGGAATAAACACATTTCCCAAAATGTTGAACTATTCCTCCATTTTTTTACTCACAAAAACTGGGTTGTTGGGTCAAAATGATGCTAATTAAAGCTTAAAGGAGCTCTGATTCCAGTGTGTGAGTATTTTCTACTTTCAGTGATTTATTGTTATCCAGCACCTAAGTTTTTGTGAATGTGCAAACAACTATTCTATCCTATTGAAAAAAATGATATTGCAATGGAGACAGCAAAACAGCCATAACTGTCATAAGCTCTTTAAAAGTCTATTTTTTATTTTTCTTATTCATACCATTACAGCCAATCGCTAAACTACATCTGGTCTTATGAAACACACTCGCTCTCTCTTTGTTTCCCTCTCCTCTTTCCTCAATATTTATGACCCACTTCAGAGTCCTCTCCTCTCCGTCCATATATCTGTCCCACACATCGTCGCCTTCCCCCCGGTGCAATCAACTAAATGAACTCCTCTGTCCTTCCTTATCTTCTCCTCCTCGTCCCTTTTTAAAATGACCTCACCTGTACACACACACACACACACTCACTGCACGCACACACACTTTTTACCCCCTTCACCTACAAGGTCACTGTCACACAAAGTAAACGGTGAGCGTGGAAGCATCGTCTAACCTAATTAATGATACAGGAAAAGAGGTTGATATCCCGTGGCCTTGAGCTGTCTGGCTCTACACAGAAACATCAAGCTGTTACACGACTTCCTCATTTTCTCTCACGGTGATACACATTGACGCCACATTTTTCCAAAGCCATTTTTAATATCGTGTTTGAATTGAAAGGCAAATGAATAGCAGTAAGAATAGTTACTTCCTGGAAAATGAGAGTGAGAAGGCAGAAGCTATAAAGAAGATACTGAATATAACATTATCAACACTATCAACACGGTCATTTGTCAAAATATAAAAACAACCCAATAAAAATCTCAGTGTATGTTGAAGAGATGTTGGAGAAGCAGCGTTCCTCGGGTTACAAAGGGAGGCATCTAGTGGTCCCATGGCTCACTGCTGGTCTCTTTATGAATGACTAGTAGCCAGCTGAGTCTTGTCTAATTAATACATGCCTCTGGAGAGCATCAGTGATATTTACTGTGTTGAGTTTTATGTAACAAGCTAATTGGCCTACAAACTTTCCTGTCTGTTCCCAGACCGATGCCAATCTCAGATTTGACTGTGACTCATCATATCACATCCAGATGAAGACAGTGGCTTCCAGCCTGCCTATCTGGAGCCAGAAAACACAGTCTAACACCGACAGACAAGCTAATCTCGCCACACATTTGCATCGGAGGGAATCAGGGAGCTGTAAAGTGTTCAATTGATGACCGCAGGCTGCTGCAGTCAACTTGTTTCCTGTTGACTCACTGTGATATTACAAGACGTTAGATCTGTGGGGAAAAAGTGTTTGCTGGAGTGCCAAATGAAATATAGGGAGAAATATTCAAGTATAGGTTCAAGCACAACCCAAATCAGATATTGAATGTAAAAAAAAGCCATTAATTGTCACTGATATAGTCCTGACACTATACAGTACTTTACAGAATGCACTGTGTATTTACCAATTAAAGAAACAAATTAGGAACTTAGGCAAAAAAAAAAAGATGTTATTGGTCATTTGTAACATTATGGGAAATATTGCATCCAGTATTTCATGTGGACTAAAAGTCAGGATACTTACACATTGCCTTTAAAGTCTTTTATCTTTATCTGTCTTTTGTGAGTCCCCAACTTAATGGCGATGCAATATTAAATTGCTAGAGTACCACTTTAATGAAAATCTGAAAAATAGTTCTTGAATAAATGATGCAGTCCCAGTAGCAGCTACTGGTTTGGCAGGATGACACCACACTTTACTTAAGGGGGACACAAAATTGTGAGTAATGTGTACATAATAAAGAAGTAATGATCAGTTGCTAGTTGAAGGTTCAAGCGTTCAGTAAGAAGATTCACACATATCTCTGAAGTAATCATTAGACATTTAAACAGTGTTTAGACATCTGCTGTTACTGTATCATCATCTATTACTGTGTATTGATTCAGAGTTATTCAGTAACTGTGTGACTTGTCTGCTAGATTCATTCATTTGCATTTAGTTCGCGATTTGCTCCTCACTTATTTCTGTGGTTAACTACTGCAAACTTTGTGCACATTATGGTAAAATAATGAGATCATTCTCAGGCCTTGACTTGACAGTAAATAGTCACAACACCTCCCCCAGTTCCTGTGCAGTTATATAAAATATGGTAAATGGACTGTACTTGTATAGTGCCTTTCTAATTTTCCGACCACTCAAAGTGCTTTTTTTACACTACGAATCACATTCACCCATTCACACACATTAATACGGCTACCATGCAAGGTCCCAACCTGCCCATCAGAGGAAGCTAACCTACTATTCACACACATTCATACACTGATGGCACAGCCATCAGGAGGAATTTGGGGTTAAGTGTCTTGCCCAAGGACACATCGGCATGTGGACTGGAGGAGCCGGGAATCGAACCACCGATCTTCCGATTAGTGGATGACCCGCTCTACCTCCTGAGCCACAGCCGCCCCAAAAAATACTTTGACATGTCTCTGTTGCCTGAGGACCAGAGATGTGAACTAGACTTTGGTGGGTATAACTTAACCTACTGTACATCTGTATATCATATAAGGAGCATCATGCAAAGTCTAATTACACGCTTGATAAGATGAAAAAACAACATAAACCATCTAGAGACCAGCATACTGTTGCGTCATGTACAGTAAAACTAGAAGAAAGAGTGAGTGGTATGGTATGTGATGACATGAGAGGGTTAATAATGTGATTATGTGATACTGGAAATGAAGAGTTTTTGTGTTTATGTGTGAATGAGTGAATGTGAGTTGCGTGCGCTTGCTAGGCCGACAGTATGTATTTGCAGGATTTTTTTATGCATCCTATTGTAGCGACTACATGCTAGTTTGTGTTTTCTTTGACAGAAAAAGAAGAGCGACAGTCTGTCTGAGACTAATCTGGTTCAGCAGAAAATACTGAGAAATCAGATGTCTTTAATAGAGTTTTTAATGGCGTGTGCAGAGATAATGTTTTTACAGTGCATCTCCGCCCTCACTGCAGGGCTTTGTCACACAAACTGTGCATACCCCACCTCTGCTAGTAACCTCTTTTTGACGTTGTATGATTACACCGAGAGACAAAACTTCAGATTGGACCGTTTCAAACACTAGATTAGGACTCCCTGTTTACTCCAATGTTCAAATCTAAACAACAAACTCCGACAGCGAAGATGTAAACAAACATGTTCATGGGTCATAGCAGCAATTATGACCATTTGCTCAACATAAACAAACAAATGAGACAGAGAGTTATGCAGATGGAGAGATGGGAATGTCCTGCTCTGATAGTGGCTGGCTAGTGACAGTATTGCACAAGCATAATTAGAAACTCTGTTTTCCCCAAATCTAAACACAAGTTTAAAGAGAAATATCCCTTGTACAATCTTTATTGTAACAGTTTACAGTCAAACACAGGGCCTGTGATCCGTGCTTAATGTGTAATGTGCAAAGCCTCCGTGGTTCTGTGAAATGGAGAGATAGAGGAAGGGTGTTTAAACTGTGAGAGCAAGAAAGAGGCAGAAAGCGAGTAGCAAGGGGAAGTACAGTAGTATCAGCAAGAGTGGGGTCACTGGCAGGACAGCCATAACGTGGACAGTACTGTAGATGACATGATTAGCTGTGTTAATGTCTGTGCTGTAGTGTTTATGTGTTGTAAAATAGGTCTGAATTTCCCATTTTGATAGCCTGTAGCCAGAGGGCAAAACAGAAATAAGGCCTTACAGTAAATCCCTTGTATTTTAACAAAAACCTTCTACATGCAGAAATTGAATGGAAGCTCCATCACTAATCTCCATAAAACTAACCGCACGGATCCTGTCCGACCAGGTCGTGACCTCCTGATTAAAATACAACCAAAGTGCAGCTCCCTCCTATCAGATTTGCCAGGTTTGCATTTTCCCTGTGCAGATGAAAGCTATGTATATGCAGTAGCAGGTTTCGTTTTTGAGCTAGTTGTGCCATGGTCACCAACAAAATAAACTAGAAAAATAACGTTGCCATTCAAATTAATATATATACACTATACACTTAAATATCTTGCAACCTGAGGACAGAGTTAGTTGAATTTATCTAGAAATATTCAAAACCTTTAAGAAGAGAGAAACTCTACAAGAGAAGACTAAGTAGATGGAGGGAAAAAAAGACCTACATTCTGTTGTATTTGGGTGCATATACCATGACGAGTTTATAAAGTGGAGAAGAAGAGAGAAGAAAGAAGGAAAAAAGTAAATGGGCAGCAGGTTTGGGGGGAATAATAGAGTGCAAAATTCTGATTTATACACAACATACACATGCAATATATTGTAGTGTTTAGTGTGTGTGCTGCTGGGTTTGTGTAATATGTGTGTGTGTATATATATATATATTATAGGTACAGTGGTGCTTCAAGCTGCAGTTCCCTTCAATGGCCACTAGATGCTGGTTCCTAAAACAGTGTTGAAGTCAGCAGAAAAATCATCCAAATGCTCTTCTGAACACTTTTTTTCCACAAGAATTTTTCATCTCATTGTTTCTTTCACTTATTTTAATGTGTGTCCTGGTGGTAATTTTGTGAATCATTGTTCCACCAAGGAAATACTTAATAAAGTTCTGAGTTGAAGATGGTGTTGGAGGTATCTCTTCCTTTCACACTAAAAATCAGACAGTCAAATATCACAGCACAGCAAAATCTTAATGAGTAATGACAATCCAGCATGTACTGTAGCATAATGTATATATATGAAGAGTGAGAAAACACTGTACATAGCAGGAGTATTTCCTTGGGAGTTGCCTTATAATTAAAGAAGAAAAAAATCTTAATACACAGATCTTCAAACGCTGAGTCACGCTTTTTTTCCTCTTTTTTTTTTTTTTTTTTAAATGTCATGACACTTCAAAGGCGATGGTCATTATCATTTCACAGATAACTGAGGAAAAGGTGGAGTTCACTTGGATTGGCACACTTAAACATCCTCCCAGTTAACTGCGAACAGAAGTCAAGAAATCTCATTTGTGTATCTGACGTCAGACATTGTGTTACCACATTTAGACATGAGATGGTTAACACTAAGAGCGAAACTTCGCCCTAAGATTGAGCTTCATATTTATTTTGATGCGGACTTGTCCTCAAATAACCTATACACACCATCTTCAACTGGAACACATCTTTATCTCTCATAAAAAACTCCAGTATGAGTTTGTGGCTGACAGCCAACACATGTAACCATTTTGGCTTAATTAGGAAATTCCTCCATTGTCTTCTTTATTTGGTCTGGAACTTGAAATGTTTTAGTTTCTTTCCTGCTTATAACTTCTTTGAAGGAGAGCAAACATTCAAAGGATCACCTTTTCAGACTGATGTTTGAACTTGAACCGGGTCACTGTGTGACTCATTGTGCTATTCTTTGAAGCTTTTCCCAGCTACTCTGATAAAATATGTAACCACAATATACAATCAATCATCATATAGATACAGTCTAATGTAATCAGACCCATTTTCTTTTTCTCCTTCTTTTCCTGGTTTAGTCTTTGACTTTTGAAATACAGAAGTGAACATGACAAAAATGAAAAATGCCACAGTGCACACAAACCTATAACTACTAAGACTACGGGTTAAGATGCAATCAGATGACCTTTGTTTCATGTTATAACCTATCTATTCCTCTGTTTCCTGTCTCTCTCAACTTTTGAATAATGGCGAACAATTTCAGGGCAATTTTTAAAGTCATCCATGTGCTTGACTTATGTGGAAAAAAATATGAAAAAAAAGGTCAACAGGTAGTGAGTCCATTCAGACAAATTAACAGCATTCATTAACAGACGCTGTCACCGAACATGACTAACTGTGACCTTCATAATTCACCTGAATACACAATTCCCATAAACTGGACCTTGTCTCTTTGTAGAATTATAATTGGTCTGATTTCCATTAGCTACCGAATGTCTTGTTTAGAATATGTCAACATTGTTTGCACTTACCTGTATTGGTGGACATTCATTTGTATTAGTTTTGCATTATGTGAATGAAATACAATGTCTGTTTTATCTGTGTTTGCACTTCACGTTATGGGCTGTGAGCGAGTAAAAGTGAAATAAAATAAATGTGACAAACTTGTACACCTATTCCAAGTACACAGCGGTCATGCAAACTTCATAGCTTGATAGCTGTTTTAACTGACTGAACATCAAAGGAATAGTTTGACATTTTGGGAAATGTGCTTATTTGCATTCTTGCTGAAAGTTAAATAAGAAGATTGTCTGTCCGGTAAATATGAAACTGCAGCCTTAAACTGGTTAGCTTAGCTTAGCATAAACACTGGAAACAGGGGGAAACAGGGGGAAACAGCGTGGCTCTATTCAAAGGTAACAAAACCAGTAATTAACCCGTTATATCTTGTTTGAAGTGGCCACCATAAGGTTGCCAGGCAAGCAGGGGAGATCCCAGGAAGTCGCTGCACCCACTGTTGTTTACCTCTGTTTTGTCTCTTGTTGTTTACTCTCCTTGTGTTTCAATTCAGTGTAACAAATAATCAAAGTGTAAATTCATTCTGGTTCTGCTTTATTTAAATGTCTCTTATTTCATTGTGTGGAAAATTAGTAGTTATGCTCAGTAGGCTTTCTCTAAAAGTGACAAGATAAAGATGATACCAAAGATGTACCAAACCACACTAGTATCATAGCCTTCAAGCTGTGATCTATTCATAGCAGGAAGTTACTGGTTAAACCATTGTCATCACTGTTCACACCTTGTATAGGCCTAAATATACAGAGTTTTTGATTCCTGATTCATATTTATGCAAGAGATGGACTAAATTATGTATAAATGATTCGATAATGACAATTCATGCATGAAAAGCATTCATTCATGAAGGTAATGCTTCATAAATTATTGGGAATGTACATGAATTAACATAATCTCATGCAACTATAAAATCTAAATACAACAGTAAATATTATGATTATCATGAAGATGAGGACAAAAAAATACAAGAGGGAGAAAGAGAGCAAGAGAAGAGAGGGGGGGGAGGAGATTAAAATGCCACAAGGATAAGATCCTGATAGGGCAATTACAAGTAATGTTCTCCATTATTTGAGAAGGGGTCCTCAACCTTTTTGTGGGGACTGGCAAGCTAGCTAAGAGCGGGTCTTATAACCAGACTGAAGCTAGTTTGACAAACAAACAAATGCATTCAGTGAAGATAATCTGTCAAAATAAAAAAAATAATATCTATATAGTTAATTTATTTAATCCTATAGTTCAAAAGCAAGCCTTGGTTAGCTTACTGTTATAGTATGTTAAAATGATGTTGTAATACACATGTATTGATGAACATGTCAAAACCATGGACAGCATTAAGAAGGGGGGGAAAGAGACAAAGAGGCAGAAGGTGTGCGTGTGTCAGCAAGTGAGAAACGGGCAGCGTGCATATATGGACAGAAGGTGAGAAAAAACTCCATGTAAAATTAAGTGCACCACTTACTCAGTAATTCAAGTATATTCACAAGTAATCCGTTCTAGTGTGTAAGATCAATATCAGCAACAGACAGAGGATGTGTCTTTTTTCAGTTTCTTTTAGTCTACATTTTTTGAGGCTGACAGGCAGAGAAATGCTTCATGGAAGTATGTGGTCAGGAAGGGCAGAAAGGTTTGAAGCAGGGATGACGCATTTAAGTTAATCATGTCCAGTCATCTAATTTCGCTACTGCATAAAATACTACAAACCAAAAGTGGTGCTGCTACTGAATGAGTAGCACTATATATACCGTATGAGCACACTGTAACTTCAGTTCACTCAGACTGGGATGTTGGTGTCTCATAGGTTTAAATGGTGTGTGCATATTTATTTATTCATGCAGATAACATGACATTTCTTCCCTCAGCCCGCACACTATCAGCATCATCTCACACATGAAATTACTTGACTCTTGATCTCTTGAAAGAGTCGGTGGGGCGACAAACAGAAAAAAAATATATATACTTTATATGGCAGCAAAAGCACAAATGGAAAGAACAGGCCTGCAGAAAAAAACAGACATGCTGCGACAATCCCCAGAGGATTACATAACATTTCCTTGGGAATGGTGGGTCATAGTGACCAGTTCATATCAGCTCTATCTCTATTAGCAATCATCAGCAGGCCTCTTGTAACAGCCATTATAAAACAGTCTGTCACAAAGCAGTGGCAGCTTCGGCATCCAGTCTACTGTTTAAAGGTCAAAAAAAACACCCGCTCAGCGCAGCACATTTTTAGCAACACAGTGCAAGTCAAGAGGTGTTAATGTTACATGCAACCCAGCAGAGCAGTTCACAGTTATAAGAATATTCACTTTTACCGACACTTTAAGCGATACTCCACCCATTTGTCTTTTGAGTAACAAGCACTCACCCATTGCAGGCTTGAACAGTGGCTGTAAAACGTGTATAGCTTGCATGTTGTATCCCTGCTCAAATTCTCAAAGTCTGTTGCAATGGTGACCCAGTTTCACTGAGAAAAAAGAAAAAAAGTATCAAAACATGCTTAAAAACGTCTCAAAATACTATGACAGAGAACCCAACTCTCCAATGTACATCCATATTGTACAGTTTTTACAATGTAGGCCTACCATATTCCATTTTTTAATTCACTTCTCTCTGTCATCATGCTTCATCTATCAAACTTCAATGCAGCAATGTTCAATGATAGAAAATGCAGCGTTACACAAGGTACTTTAAATTGTTAGTTACATATCTCTCTAGTCTGGTTACAAACCTCATTACATGTCAGCTGTCTTTCAACCATTCAAATAGAGTTGGTTGCGCTAATTGATGCCTGTTGGAAGAACAACATCATCTCACTGTGACAAAGCCAGAATTGCCACAAAAATGGCAACAAGCACGGATGAAACCAACACAGCTGTACAGAAGTTGTGATTCAACTTATACAAATAGCTCTTAAATCTGCAGATCTGTTACCGTATTGTTACTGACTGGTTAGGACAAGATAAACATGATGTCCAACTAAATAATGAAGCAAGCCAAGAATTCAAACAATATTTAAAATGCTTCAGGAACGCTCACGTGAAGTTTTATTGTGTTGAGATTAACAATTCGCCTCCAAGGTTTGTTCCAAGTGTTATGTGTTCAAGTAATAATCATGTTTTCACCATGTTAATTGCAGCAGCCATGGTTCTACAGTGATGAATTAACAACCCTCTCATACTGAAGACTCTTGATGAAGTGGAGGCTGTAGTGCATGGGCGTAGATCTGGCTGGGCTAAAGGTGCAAAGCGGCCCCTGAACTGACAGCTCACAAAACTCAGATCAAACTGTCAAACTAGGCAGTGCTGATCAAATATGGATCAAATTACTGCTTTGCCTATTTCTTGCCTCAAATGTTTTCAGAAATCTATTTTAATGTACTGTTTAGCTGTAATATGAGAAACTTTGTGACCGCCTTTGTGGCCGCCATGTTGGAAACCGACGTGGGAGGACGTGGAGGGACTCACATGCACAAACATGCAGGCACAGCCGGACTGGCTATCAAAACAAAGAACAGAGAAGCTTGGATTACAACACACATAGAGGGAGTGTGACTTCATTTCCCAGGATGCCATTACTTCACTATATCTTTACATAGCAAATTGTTGTTTGCTGACATTTAGTGGGGCAGAATGTCGTATATTGCACCTTTAAGGAGTTACTGAATTGTGCCTACCAATAGTTTTTGTGAGTGACAGAACAGGATATAGGGGGATACTTGACCAGATGATCTGGCAACCAGCTTGTGGTTATGACATGGGAAGTCGTGTACACAACATGCTTGGCATTCAAGTGGTGAGAACTTCTCGCTGTTCTCGTCATTCTTCGCTTCTTTCTGAGAAATGTTGACTTACTTTGCATTTTAACGCCATGCGGAGGAACAAGAAATGAGATGACAAGGGTGATGAATTTTTATATAATTTAACCGTCACTCATAATGTCAAAGGAAAAAGATGAGGCTGTTGGGAATAACAACATTTCCCGCAGACATATTATAAATATAGAAAAACTCTATATGACTAAAATTACAATGTATTAACTTAACATCCACCAAAAAATTTACTTCCATGGCCTCTGCCATTTCTGAAAATGTCATACATCACAACTGGTGAAGTCAGAGCTTTCATTTCCACTTCCGAAGTTGTGAATCCCACAAGAGGGGGGCATTCATATGGACTCTTCTCATGAACATGGTAAATATGACACCATTTGAAGGCACCAATAATTTGCTATCTATACTCAGCACAGTGGAGGTAAAAGCCTGCACCTGTGTAAGACAAATGAACTGCGGTCAATTTGAAGTTGTAGCCAAAGATGTCCACTAAAAAGTGAAAAAGGGAGGTCATCAGGTCCTTTTTTAAGAAGATCCAAAGTGTAAGTAAAAAGTTAAGCTCAAAAGAATATTCTGTAATCAAATCTTTAAAAAAAATACAACATACAACATAAAATTTGGTTTTCATACAAAGTGCAAAACATTAGAATAAATATGCAATAACAGTGACAATCACCATTTTGCCTTCTTTGAATGTAAGACTTATTTTAATGTTAAGTCAGACTTCTGAATACATCATCATCGTCATCATCATCATCAATACAGTTTATTTAATAAAGAAATATTTTCAGTAAAAATTCTTACCCAACAGTATTTTAAATATGCGATTCTGTGTAGGATGCACATTTTTCCTTGTTGCTATTCTGTATAATGAACATTTCATATTCTGTTTTAAATATAATTACTTTTTGTTGACAGCATAACTTAAAACCACTTAATTTTAAAATGGAAAAACAACTAACAATTTATTCAACAATGAAATAATACAATTTAATAATGCTCTGATAGACCTGATGCATGATACATTACATATTGTGATTCAGTTGTTTTCATTTTGCATGAGATTTTGAGTTTTGTGTACGGTTTTGTACGGTAAAGTTGTTTCCTCTTGTGTTTTGTGTTGAAGCTTTTGCACATTAAAACTCTGTTGTGAAAACTGAGCCAAAGCAATAGTAAAATACTGTAAATTATCAATTATTTCATGCATTTGCAGATACAAAACAAATATTTATTGTTTTGCATCATGTCTGTCAGAATGTGAAGGTCAGATTGATCTGAAGGCATGGGAGAATCAGGTCAGCTGCAGTGGTATGGACATTTTGGGACATGAGCTGAACCAGACTGATCCAAAAGACATAGACGTACAGAGACTTTAAAATAAGATCTTGATGTTTCAGATAAATTGGTACAGGCAATATTTTTGGCTTCATTACAGCCCAGACTTGAAAAAAGTACTTTGCTTTTAGCGTTAAAGCTTATGCTATCAAGATTCGTACACTTGAAAATAAAATCAGACCCTGCTTTTTCCTCAAATGGCTTTAACAACTGGAAAAATGCTCTCCCTATCAATGCTGAAGAGGGAAGGCCAATAGATACACAGCTATCAAGTGCCTTGGCAAAAACAAGAAAAGGCAAGGCATTGTCTTGAAGAAATTGTGGCTGCTGTAGGATCTTGCCCGGCAGTGTGTTGCTTTTCGGGGACATGATGCCAGTGAGGGAATATATTCCACCTCATAAAGTTACTAGCAAATGATGATCCAACTCTTGGTTCTTCTGTTGTCAGGACTATGTCAGCCCTCAGTGCCAAAATGAGTATTTAAACCTGTTGGGCAATACAATTGTCAGAGGCATAGCAGCAAGCAGGTCTCAGCCAGTTTGCCAATATTCAATATTAACTGATGGCAATTGTCTTAGGTACATAGACAACAACCTTGTTTCCCAAGAAGTCTTTATTGGCTTGTATGAGGCACCTGGAACAACTGGGGCAGAAATTGCAGAAATATCGACATCCTTTTAAGCTTTAACCTTCCCATATCTGGATTGCATGGTCAACAGGCAATGTTGAAGAGAAAGCAGCCATTGGTTCTTTATGTGCACTGTGGTGCCCACTCTGTAAACCTCATCACACAACATGCTTGCAATGCATCTCCTTTGATTTGTGACTCTTTACAGTGGTTACATGAGCTGGGAACTCTACGTAACCAGTCAGGAAAATTCAAGGCAGTATTTGATGGACAGGCAACATCAGGACAAAACAAAACCAGAACACTGAAACCTCTGTGTCCAACCAGGTGGACAGTTATGGAAGACTGATACTGCTGTTCTAGGTCAGTAGGAGAGTATGTTGTTGAGTTTGGAGGAGATGGCCTATTGTAGTTCAGACACTGGAGTCAAGGTAAATGTTCTCCTAGAACGTTTTCAGAAAGGGAAAACTGTCCTTGGTCTATTTCTAGCATCAGAGGTAATTGGGGAGCTAGAATACTTAAACAAGTTGCTGCTGAAGAAAACACAGACCATTGCAGGCATGCAGGCTGCAGCAGAATATGTGAACTCCACTCTGCAAAGTAAAAGGAATGAGGAACGCTTTCAGAGAGTGTTTGACAAGGCGTCGTTTATGGCGCACTCCTTGGATATTGAGGCTATCCAAATCCCTCACCAAAGCTAGCCCCTTAAAAGATACACTGGTGGAGCAGCTAAGCGTAGGACAAAATCACTAGAAGAATATTACAGGGCTGAATATTACAATGTGTTAGATACTGCGGATATGCAGTTCAAAGAACGGTATAATCAGGCAGATATGCAAGTCTTGCGCAAATCAGACAATGTTCTCCTCACTGGGGAAATGAACAATGTTGTCTGTCAATATCCAGAGTTTAACAAAGATAATTTGAAAGTCCAAGTACCCATGTTCATCTCAAAGAACAAGAACAAGTCCAGCAGTGAAGCTGAAGATATTCTACAAAAAATGCCTCTTGAGGTTAAAGGTTTTTTGATGAGGTTGAAACTCCTGTTAGGCTGCGGTTGGTTATCACCATCAGCTGAAGCTGAAAGAAGCTGGCTCAGGTCAACAATCTCACAAATGTGTCTTAACAACATTGCAGTGAGGCATGTCCATCAAGAAAAACTTGATGCCACTGACCTCAGAGCTGTTTGTCAGTAAATTTGTGTCACTAAATGAGAGGCAAAGACATGTGTTTGGTTCTTTTACATAAAAGAGGCCACAAGCTGGACACTGGAATACAAGCAGTAGGAAAAATCAGGAGACTCTGTAGAGTAGCCTACTAATCTATTGACTATAAGTAAAATGCTGTTTTTATGTTCTGTGTGCTGTGTTGCTTATACTGTATGTCTACAGTACTTGTTAAATGATCTGGTAGATTTAGGTTATATACTGGTACACATCCATTCAATTCCAGCGTTTCATGAAAGTAGTGTTAGGAAGATTCAAAATGCACCAGCGGTATGTTTACACACAGTTTATTGATTTTCATTTGTTGGTTAAAACACAGGAACACATTCCTTTCTGGTTATTTTCATTTATTCTCTAGTGACATTATTACAAAAAATCTATCATATGTCAATTTTATTTTTATTTAAATTAACTTAATTTGAATAAATTTTAGTTTAAGATGCACCCAAATAAAATAAACAGTAAAATATCTTTTCAAATGCATTAAAAAATCCATGTGATACAAGTCATGTTTTGGGAAGTCAGCAAATACTTATGAAATAAAGCAAATATTTTACAGAATGTGTGTGTGTGTGTGTGTGTGTGTGTGTGTGTGTGTGTGTGTGTGTGTATGACATAGATAGAGTGTCTTTATACCACTGGTCATATGACAAAAAATGTCCCCACCAATGTTAAAACCAAACCTACGCCCTTGCTGTAGTGAACATAGTTTACTGGAACAAAGACTAAATTTAATACAAATAATAATTAGAGGAAAAAAACTGGTGCTCACAAAAGCTGAGACAATACTATGACGACTAGACTAGGTCATAACTGTAAGACAAACAGGAATTAAGCATAATGGATAAAAGAATAAAGACAGGGGGTAAGGAGTACTTGGTGCCATGGATTAGATTATAATCACACACAAATACAAAATTATTATCCAGTAGTAATTCATTACATTGTTTATTGTCTACTTCTACATGGTGACACAAGGTGGACTGCGTCTGTTTTACAGCTAACCATGCATAAGAGCTGACTGTTATTTGCTGTTTCCTGCTGAGCGCCCTGTGACGAGGCAGATAAAAATGCTCTATAAATAAACTTTACATGACCAGCCCTTATTGTGCACACTCCCATATTATATTTTATTCTTGATCCTCCCATTAAAAGTCTGGTGCTGAACGGTAACAGAGCAGGTAGAAACCTCTCAACTATACGTTACATATGTTTTCTTTTAGTAAGAGTAAATAAAGCCCGGCTTCAGTATCTTTTACATCACATTCATATCCTCTGTTTATCGTGGTTTTATATCTCCTGTGCGTCATATGGGTGAAGTAGAGGTGTTGACTACCTGGGGCCCCAAGGTGCCTGAACTAAAATGTCTTTTGTGCTCTTTCACTGTACACTGCTTCTTTGAGGTTGCGTGTGGTGGTTATGCTGTGTTTGCTGATGTCACAAAACACAGTTGAATTAAATCATAACCAGAGTTGGGCATGTTATATGAAAAATGTAATTAATTACTCATAGCCTACTAATTGAATAGTAACTCATTTAAAGAGTAATTACATTACTTTACTAATTACAGCAAAACTCAGGCCAGCTCCATCAAAGGTGGTTTTACACAGTTTCAAAACCCCCACACCCACATGTCATATATTCTGAGAGAGAATGAGAGAATGAGACACTGTGGTTTAACAAGCAGCCAGCCTACGTCCATCAAACTCCCAATATAACCTGAAAAATGCTGAAGTAATGGAGGGGTAACTGTAATCTAAATACTGAATTGTAATCCTGTACACTGCTCATTACTGAAAATATATTTTTATATTACTATAAGGTAATCACATTAACTGTCCAACTCAGTGAATAAGTTGTCCCTCCATGACAGGTGCAACAGAATAAACACATGCACACAGTCCTTAATCAGTTGAACTAAAACAGCTGTGTAGGCCATAAAGCTGCATACATTTCTGCAGGTTCAAACTATGATAAAGTGAATGATTCAGACACCTGGAACCAGACTAGTAGTCAGGTAACATGAACACAAATATATGTACTGAAGTGATTAGGCATCGTCAGCTTGTGACCTGTTACAAATCCAAAGTTTGTACAGAGAATGTTTTCAAAAATGGATAGAATGATTTTTTTTTTTTAATTTGGATTTAAGTTTAATAGTGGAGCTAAGGTAGAATTGTTTTTCATAAGGTGTGTGTGTCATCAGGTGTGGCAGCATTTTTATTATCGTTTTTCAATCATTTTAGAGCAGCTTTCAGTGATTCAAACAAATGGTCAGAGGTGTTAGGTAAGTGCCGTTCATAATGACTGCGTATCTTTCTGATTGCCACATGAAGCCCCCTTAGACCCTGTCATGCTTAGATCCCATCATTCCTTGCTGCGCCCCTACACAAAATGCACCACCATCACTTGTAGCAGTGAAACACGGCCAATAAACTCAAGGAAGTTTTCTAAAAACATTTGCCTTGGCCGCTCGGCTTTGTGTAGTCTTTAAGGGGACCCCATGGATGCATTCCTTCACCCTGCGTGGCCAAGTTATGGCAAGAATGTGGGATGACTCTTTTTCATTTCTGCATGACCAGGCAGCCCCTTCCTCTCAGTCCAAACAGTTTAGGCAGACACATGGCTGGTGATACTGAGGCAGAGGGGGGGTTAGATGATGAGAGGAGTGGCCGCTACTTCACTAAACTTCCCCGAGTGACGCGCCTGGCTGCGCGCTCCTCCCCGTTAACACCGAGAAAAAAAACTTTCCCCGTCACACTTAACTCTCCTGATGTAGATGGCTGTTTGACGGAGTGTTACGACTAAGAAATTCAGTTAATGGTTTATTGTCATTTCAAACGAGAACAAAGTTTGGACATGAAATCACTCACCGGCTAGAAAAGACACTCGAAACTTTTCCTCAACAGACCGGCATCATGAAGCCGCTGCTGTGCCTCAGCGTCTCTCTGCGGACTCTCCTGCTCTTCAGTGCTCTCCTCAAGGTAAAGAGGCCTCATTCATTTATATACATCACAGAATAAGATGTGACAGTACGGTTTTGTAAAGGGGGACGACAACAGGGCGCTTTGTTTTGAAGGATGAAGGTCTGCTTTCATCACACGGGTGTGACTGTGCACCTGTTGTGCAGGTAGCTGCCGGGATGTGAGGTCACATCAGCTCAGCTTCAGGAGGAAAGTTTGTTGAGGGAGGAAAAAAAAGCAAAAATAAGAAAAAAAGCATTTCAAACTGTTGTCAAAGAAGGTTTGGCAGCTTATTTTTTGCAGATTGACACTATGGTTTACTATATATAAGATGAATAATGGTCCTTTGAGAGTTATTAATTAAGCTGCTGACCTTCAGTTGGAGAGGGTGAACAATGGTAGGCTGTTCATTGGAAGACATGCAGAGATTACATTAGGTTTAACAATTTGAGACCAAAATGTTTGAGTTATTTAAACACACCGACATGTTTGAGTTCTCTCTTGTTTTGAGGATGAGAATCTCCTTATTGGTAAATTATTTATTCAGGATTGCAAAGGTCATCGGCCTGACCTGTGGTGTGAAATGTGTTATAAATGCATCCCATTGAACAAAGCTTACATAACAGATAGACCAGGGCATCCGGCACCCACGGACCCACCTGTCCTTGTTGCACTGGTCTTTCTAGAGGGGGGAGAGAGAGAGAGAGAGAGGGCGAGGGAGGTTGAGAATGGCATGTGAGGATGTGTGTGGCCGAGACAAAGGGGTCAGGAATGGAATGAGGTGCAGCTCAGTGTCCCTGTCACTCCTGCAGCCACAACTCTACACACTGAGACTCCACACGCACTGCGTAACCAGTTTATTAGGTACAGCTACAGTCTATTGTAATCCAGTAGAATAGACAGAGAGGTGTGTGTGGTGACCTCTGGACATTTTTGAGGCTGTAATTAGGAGGTGGAGGTGTTGTCTTGGACTATATTGAAATGTTCAAATAAAGATTTAAAAAGTTCTAATAAAAATTCCCTCTAATAACCAGAGTACTGATGTTTTTTATAACCCCGCGAGGCCAGTCATCGTCCAATATTAGGACATCCTTTTTAAAGATGCACTAATTCAACTTTTTCTCTCCTAGTACAGATTCCAATAACTCGAGGTATTTACCAATACCTGGTACAAATCTGACACCTGTGCTTTCTTTTTCCACATTTAAAATCTGTTTACCTCACTGCGTGGAACTCATTGGGATATTTTTTATGTAAGGTGACATGAGGCCATGAAAACTGCGTAGGCGTTGACTGATAGCGGAAACAGAATTATATATTAAGGAAACAGATAAAGTGAATCAGTCCTGTTGTGGACAATAACAGATCCACTAAATAAGGTCAATATTGGCACTGATGGTTCTGGTGTATTTGTAAATAGTTTAGATGGATGTACTAGTGACATGAATAATGTGGAGACTGTTCTTACTAGTAAAAAAAGACCAAAACATTTTAATTTTCTGGACAATTGCAAGTGACCTTTTAAGGTCAAAAGCAAAGGCCGCAAATTGGCATAAGTGGTGTGACGGTTTTATACCACAAAACCTCTAAGAGAGGAGGTTGGGGTGACTTTTTATGTGTACAAAATGTAAAATGTGTAACCTTGACAACCAGAAACCGTAGTTTGTGTTTCGTCCAGATTAAACTGGATTCTTTTAACGATAACCACCAAAGCGCTCATATACAAATTGTTTTGAAAGGCACTGACAAACAGCCTATTTTGTCATTTACGTATGAGGACATGGTTGGTAATGCACTGAGTTGATTGATGTTGTGCTGCAATATCCTAACATCACACAAAGCAGCTCAATTGTTTAAATAAAGATAGAAATTCAAGGTTTTGTGTGTCGCTTTCACTCCCAAAACCATTTAGAGGAGTTTCCTCAAACACAGTGGCTTTATTTTACACATTGCCATGGCACATTGGTCTATTTTTATACTTCTCAGCATGATCCTGTATTGGTTTGTTCTGTAAAATGTAAAATTAAACTACTAAAGACACATGCTTTTGTTGTAAATATGCTGTCGTTTGAGCTATTGAAACTTGTTCTTTTTCATTTAGCGCCAAAGCTCACCTTGGAAGTAGTAGTGCTACAAAATAAACCTGAAGAGGACTGTGAGATGTAGTTGAAAGGGCCGAAAAAAGATAGTAAGGATTATTTTGTCAGAGTGCAGTAATACATGCAGGTTAGGGTGAAAATACACAGGCTCTGTGCCCTAATGGCATGATAAATGTGTTGGTTTGGATGAGGAAGTAACCGTAATAGGTTCATTTATGCAACTTCTATGAAGAGTACACATGATAAGCATTAATGAACACAGGGCACATGATACACATGCAAATGTGAACCTGCCTCCAGCAGCACAGTTAGGGTGCAACAGGTAAAATAAGGAGACAGACTGATGATCAGATATAATGGCTATAACCAAGTGCTTTGTTATGAAAAAGGACTTTACATTGTGTTGTAAGCATACAGCTGTGACTTAAACATTTCAGGAATTATAAATATAAGTTGTTATGGTAAGGAAAAGTAATCCAGTGTTGTTTCACTTGAAAATTTAGATAATGGAACCTAAAGTGGTGATTATAAATAATTTCCCCAAAAAGATAATAGACAGGACAGTCAGGATTTTCTCGTTTAGAGACAAAACCTGCTGCAGTTAAAGCATTTTGTCTTGTGATGAAAATAGAGATTAGATTTTCTCATTTGCAGCTTTTGGACACTTGGAATCAGCCCTCAAGTGAGCCCAAGTTTGGGCTGTTTCGTTTTTAAGTTTGAGTTTAAAGTGTTATATCTGCTAATTTAAATGTGTCAAAAAATTTTCTACCAACACGAGTTTTAGATCTTAGGTGGAAATTTTAAATGAGGAAACTTAGAAAAAGTAACACCTACATGTTACAGACATTTGAAACTAACTATTCCAACATGGCCACAGAGTAGTGCAGCATTTTATATAGATATGATCTTTTTGTGTTTGGAACAAGGTTGTATTGATAGTGCTTTGATGACAAATACTGTATCATTTTCTTTGTGTGTATCAGATCACAGCTCTAATGTGGCGACGATGATGATGATGACGGCCATACTGAGCAAAACAAAAAAACATGCAATGTTTATGACAAAAGCAAATATTTGTTAAAGGCGGATGATTTTTTCTTACTCTTCTCTTTTCCTTTGTTGATTTTTCCGCTTCCTCTTTCCATCTTATCTTTTCCGCTCTGTTTAGCAGCTTAATTACTCTTAATGACTCTCGATCTTACTCTTTATTCTTGTTCTGATTCTTGTGTTGACATTATCTGTCCTCGCAGCTCTCCTTTTAACACACTTTTCTGGGTTTGAGGGTCTGTCGGGAAGTTAATGCAGGACACAAGTGTCAGTGCTTCTTTGTAGAATTTAGGAAGTAACAGTTGTGATGGGAAGGCACGCCTTAGTGCTCCTGTTAGGTCATGGAAACCCGGCACAGAGGATGAGTCCTAGGTCATAACTTAATAATAATAATACTTAACACCACAGCAGTTTAGGGACAGCAGCATGAATTTTGCTTCAAAAACAGAATATGCATTTGGAGACTTCAGGATACATTGGATCTGAAATTTTGTTAATGGTTGACAGTCAGAGTTTCAAAAAAAATGTAAATTTGGGAACATAACCTGACTTAAAGCGCAAAGGAAGTAGAAAAAGGGGAAATACAACACTTCCCTGATAGGAACAGTTTTGCATGATGACATTTTCCATATATCAAAATCTGTTAATAATCCACTTAACTGCACATCCCACTCTGCATTTTAACTACCTGTCGAAAGTGAATACATTATATATGCAAAGGTGTTCTATTTTATTTGTTTGTTTCTTAGTTCAAGAAACAGTTGTTCCCCTTTAAAGAAAGACACAAGCAAACTGAACAGTAATACTAATAATACAGTTTACCTGCTTTCAAAGTCTATTTTTAGATTTCTAGTCTCACATTTATCTGGTGGAAAAACAATGTTTCTTTGACTAAAATATGGGATATCTGGTTTTGGGGATGAGTCTGAGGAGATACAGAGAAGATTGACAAGTATAATCCTGACATATAGACCTGCCTTTTATGTCAAATACATAAATAAGTTATTGAAAAGTGGCCCTAAACATATATGGTAGAATTTTTTAAATTTAATTTCTATTTTATAACAAGATATTATAGTGACATTTTGCATTTTTATATACCTTTCGTTAACCACGAATTTGTAGTAAAAGATGTCAGGGTTTGTTTTACTATGATGCAGCTCGTCCCATTCCCAGTTAAACCTACTGAGGTTTCTGTGCTCATAGATCACTCTAGTCCAGAACTGAATACGCTCAACATACTAATTAATCATATTATAATTTGTTAGTTATTTGTTTAATTGCTTATTCCATTCTTTTCCATATTGTGTTTGTCATTTTCCATTCTGAATCCTGTTACGTTTGCTGCAGCAACGACCTAAACTCCCAATGGAGACCATTAAGGTTTGATATGTAAGTGTTTATATTAACTTAATATATAACACAAAATTAAACAGAACTGGAATGCTAACATTTTAATGAATAATTCAGTATTCATTGCTACTTTAATGATTTTGTCCTTTATCTCAGCCACACATCCATTCTGTAAAGACATATTTTCTGCTCGAAAGATGTCCATTCAGTATTTATATACTATACATCTTTTTCTTGTATTGGGGAACTTTTCATGTTATTTGTCTGGCCAACATGCACAACAGTGGAAATCAATTTGAAATGGGAGTAAAAATAGAACAAAAAATTAAAGCGTGGTTTGTTAGGCTCAGTCCACAGAAAGTGCGTGCAAATCGCAGCTTGACACACACCCACTAATGACCCAGGAAAAGTACAACACTTTGCATGAGTTTATCATAGTACGGAGCCTTTCTCTATTCCCGTCCACTGTATCTGTTTCTATATCTCTTTCTCTGTCTCTGGCCTTCTCACAGCTTGGAGAAATAAAAGATCGGTGACGTCGCTATCAGTGGGAAGCATCTTGGAACAAGGAAATGGGACGTTTTCTAACACTTACAAGAACTGGCTTGTATCTGGCTTTAGACACTGTGATGAATACTACTTAAAAATGTGGACTCACACTACACCACTACAAACACAATTCTGTTTATGTCCTTCACGAGAATTTCTGGAGCCTTTGCTGATGACTTGATGACGTCTGGCCTGCATCTGAATACACGCATTCCCCTCGAAAATGTACTCTTCTCGCTGTATCTAAATTAGAAACCATTGGCTTCCTTGTGTCTTCATCCCGTTATTAGTCTAAAGTGCAAAAGTCACAAATCAAGCCTTCCTTTGTGGAATGCTGCACCCTCCACCCACTCATAACCCCCCTTCAACTGTATGAGGACAGTCCCGTTTCAAATTAACATCCCCAAACATGCTGTACGAGATGTACAAGATGAATTACAAAGAGTCACAGTTCCCCAGTACATGTAAATGAGACGCAGGCTCCTCTCTCAGCCTCAAAGGCTTTATTGTCAGCAGATAGTCATCATTTTATCAGCGGCCTCTGAGCGAGTCATGGCCAGGCAAAGACGTAGTGGGGATGAAAAATTATTGTTTTTCCCTTGTTTCACCCTCTGTCACTCCGTCATACTGCCTGTCTTTATTGAGTGAGATTTAAAACGCCCCGTTGTTCCAAATGACCATAATAAACTATGTAGCAGGTTCATTGGGTCATTGCTCAGTACTAATCACAACCAGGTGCAGAAATGTGTTTTAAAAACTACTACTCAAAAAGACTACTCACTTGTATGTTTTTAGCCACGCTAGCAGTTGGACAGTCGGTCAATCATTCAACCACATTGAGCCAGACAGAAATATCAACAAAAATTTGATGGATCACCATGAAATTTGGATGCTCATGTACCCCTCAGGATGAATTGTAAAAAAAACTTTGGTGATCTCTTCACTTTCCATATTGCGCCATCCTGTCATCATGTCAAACTTTAACCTGCAAAAATAATGATGTTCCCATCAGCCTCAGCTGTACTTTGTGTTTTGTGGTAATTACCATTTGCTAACATGCTAACACACCATACTAAGATGGTGAATATGGTTAACATTCCACTTGCTTAACATTAGCATGCTGACATTAGCATTTACGCCAAAGCACTGCTGTGCCAAAGTATAGCCTCACAGTGCTGCTAGCGTAGCTGTGGACTCTTGTCTTGTTTACAAAACAGGCCTTCTCAAAGATGGAGGATAGCCTCACTTTCAAGTAACCAGCCATCACATCTTTATTTCAAACCACAGAAGGAAACGTCAGAGCGGTTTTACTTCACATTGACATCTTGCTTCTTGAGTAGCTCTAATTAGCAATCTACTACTAGCAATCAAACTACTGCAGTTCTACCATGAAAATGTTCCTTATACTTCTGTGAATGATAGAATCAGTGATGATGAAGATGTTGCATGTTCTCGATTGTTTATAGTTCCTACTTAAATTAATTATTTAGTGTTTCTGTAAGAATGGAAACCATTAAAAGAATATGTGTATATGTTTGTGTTGAGAGAGGCAGACATGGTGTAAATGTAGCTGTGAAGAGAGTCAAACATTACTTGTAACATTCAGAAACTGTTTAAAAGCTTCACAAAAGTAAGAATTACTTAATTTTCGGAACTGGTCATGCTGTTCAAGGTCACTGGGGACAGGAGCCTGTCCCAGCATACATTGTTCTTCGGTGTCTTTTAAAAGAGAAAGGGTGTGTATAGTCTAGTTTCTTTGATAATTTAAAGGCACACCCTTGAATAAAGTACAAAAAACTCACTATTAATATAAAACCTGTATCAGGCTTTCTCTGTGCTCAGCGCACATCACAACCAAAGCTTCACTTTCACACATTTAAAACTTCACACCTCCACGATCAGTGTAATTGCTGAGTCTCTGTGTCCTGGGTGTGGGTACGAACGCATTCATGCACCTCTTCCTCTTGTTGCACGGCCAGCAGCATGTGGAGGAAGCTCTAATGGCAAGTGCATTGTACTCAGATGGGTATCTGCAGCCAGTAGCTCAACCCTCTTCACAGCGCAGCACAGTGCTAGGGACGGTAAATATTACGTCACTGATTTCCATATCCTCTGATCTGGCCTGTGATAGCAGTGGCAGGACTGTGGTGTGGGAGGCTGATACCTGGAGACAAACACACTCATACCTAACGCTGTCATACGCAGGGAGCATTTGGAGGCAGCAGGTATTTTTAGACATGGCTTTCGGCATTGTTTTATGATTCATGTTCCTATAGTATCCCACAGGAGGATACTCAGATTTAATTTCTCTTGTGCCATGTTGTACCACAGAAATGCTCAGACGATATTTAATATATGATAAATCAACAGATTTGGTCCAAGCTAAAGGAACAACAACAACAATCAAAATAATTTAACTTTTCTTCACCTGGTTCATTTGTTTTCTTACTAACTTGGACTAATTTTTATTATTTTATAAGACATATTTTGACAATACTATAGCTCCATCAAACACTTTGAGCTCCGTCAGTGGTGCTGTGAACCTGGACACTAATGACACTAATAAAAAGACTACAAATATGTCAGTTTTGCATACAACTCTCATCTTCTTGAAAGTTATAAATGATTTTCCCATTTACTGAGTATCAATGTTTTAAAAAGACTCAAGTGCATGTTCATCATAAATGTGTACACTGAATGTCCTGATCACTGTGGAAATCCAGAGTTTGACTAAAGCAATGTGCTACTTACTGTTGAGTAAAATTATTAGCGTCAACTTTCTGAAGCCATGTAGAGGAAGATAAGTCAAAGGTCATTAGTTCCCCTGACACTGTGAATTATTCACTAGGCAAACATCTTAACATTGCACAGCAGAATCAGTTAGTCATGTGCTATGATACAGTTCTAAGCAAAATGTAATACATGTCAATTTACTTTTTAGTTAATATCAATTATATTCCATTAAACCATCTCACAAGCTTTAACCAAGGAACCAAGTTAAAAAAAACATATTGGTTGATGATGTAAAACAAACCCACAATTACAGATTGGTATGAAAGAATTACATATGGCACACAATAGAGGAAGGAGCAGTAATACTTTAAGATAGTTTAAGCTAACCCAGACAGTTCAAGTGGTACAAGCATCGATTTATTAGCCAATGTCATGTGGCCCTTTCCTTCCTTTATTTGACCTTAATGAGCTGGGATATGAAGTACAACATAAAAATCCCTTTATGTTGTTCACATCTGTTATCAAGGGTGTCTGGGTGGGTTCAGGAAGCGTCAGGAAGTCGTGTTAGTACAGAAACAATGAGTGGGTCGCTCATGAGAAACTTCTGAGGCAATGAACTTTAAATAGAGAACAAGCTGCCAATTTATTAGAAGCTGACAGAAGAAAGAGACACATATCTCACATATTCTCTCATATTCACACGTCATATTTGATGTTTACATCAGAGGATTAAAGTCTGCATTTGGAATAGGAAAGAGACAATTTGGATAGTGATGTGCCTGCGTGTACATTGTTTGTTTTTTAACACACAAAGACACACAGGCAGTTTTTAAAGCTTTATACACAGACAAAATCATTGTCTTTCATGAAATAGTTTGTATACTGATTTGAGTAGACTCAAATCTTTAAACACAAGGAAGAAATGTTCACAATATGCAAAGTGATTGATGAAACAGTATGTCATAATATTTAAAGGGCCTGCACACCCACACAGGTGCGGGTGACTGGCTAATTAGACCTCGGGTCAAGTTGAAGTTGTCTCTATTTGACATTTGTTTTACTGAACAAAAATGTTTATGCCATAGAAATGTGTAATTTTAGGGGGGTAAACAGTAAGTAGATTTGTAAGACCTAAAAAGCAGGTAAAACAGTGTCCGTACTGCGGCCAGTTATGGTTGTTGGCCTCAGCTAAAGTTAAATTACCCACTTTTTCCTGTTTTTTTGAAATTGAAAAATTAGCGTTGATGCTCCAGCCACTTAGTAACTAAGTTTGATATACCAAAAAAATAAGGCAATTGCCAAATCTAATTGTAATGGAGAGAAAAAAGTAAAACCATATAAACTAATCTTGCTATAAGGTAACTAGCCAAGCTCACAGCCGATTTAAAGAATTAAACAAAATCTACAAAAACAAAATCAACTTGATGACAGGAGATGTCAACACACCAATGCTGCAAGAGGAGAAAAGAATAAAAAAAGAATGAAGTGCAGATTTATTGGCACTGAGTTATACTAGACAACAAGATAACTGGAATAAAGCTACTACAAAGTAGCAGAAAAGGTCAAGAGAGGAAAAATCAATAAAGAAAAGGAGAAGAATATATCATGAACCTTGGGTATTATGTGTTGCTAATCATTAAGACACACACACACACACACACACACACACACAAATGTTTTGGTTTGAGTCAGATAACGTGATTTTGCAGAATTTACTGCTGTAGAGGAATCCTCTTACTCCACTCAGCAAGTCAACAAGGGCACAACCATGGCAACCTCAAAACGTTGGGTAATTCAAGGAGCAGAAACAGTCTAATTTTTAAATGTTTTTGTTCCAAGTTATCAGATTATGAGGAGCTAAGGTTAAATAGACTGATCCCTGAGCAAACAGTCTTTAAGGTGATTTCTTGATTGTTTTTGGGTCTGAGTGTTATTATGGAGGAAGGAACTGGGGCGTTATCAGGAGGCAAGCAGCAAAGGCAGACTGTGAGGAATGAGAGGGAATCGGAGTGGCAGGCCGGCTGCCTTTTGGGTTGATGTAATGTTTATGTAGTGGTCAGTACAGCCATTTCCTCCTCCTCCTCCTCCTCCTCCTCCTCCTCCTCCAGACAGAACAGTCAAAGGGCACATATACTGTACACAGGGCAAGAGGGTCCCAGCCAGGTATGTTACACAATGAACATTAAATATCGCTCTTCAAGTGAAAGTGTAAGTATGAGAAGGAACAATGAGCTTCTCAGTGCTGTATATCACCAACCTTTGAGCTGTGTCTAAAAGCAAGCAGCAAAATTATTTTTCTCCTTCTTTCAGTGGCTTTAATAGAAATATTATCCTGCCATTAGTGATTTTAAACAAACACCACTAACATCCTGTTAGAACATATCTCTAACACATATAATTTAGAAAGAGGGTTAAAGCAGAACAGGGGGATGTGCACAAGGGTGGAGCTGAGTCCCAGTGGATTCATAAAAAAAAAAAAAAAAAAGTCCATTATTTGAACTTCAGTGTTTCTAGGCCACTATTTCTAAAATGGGAATTTGAGCTTGGGTTATTTCTTCTCGCTGAGTCAGTGCCAAAGCATAATGGCCTGAGACGTTGTTTTGTTTATTTAGCCAGGAGAAAATAAGTGACACTCAGGAAGAAGGCCAAGGGGAAATAAAACATTCTAGCTCAGAGAAGTCATATCCCCAGAGGTCAAGTTAACATGAAGATTTGTTTGAAAACATGAGGTTGTCATAGCATTAAGACACAGCTTTCACATACTGGTATGTGACCTTTACCATATTCTTGTGGGGCTGGAAGAGGTTTTATTCCTTAAGATTCTGTTCAAACACAAACAGCAACAGTTGTTCCTAAAATCAAACTCTGTCTAGTTATAATGTCTTTTACTTCTGGTCCGGTTCTGGTTCACACTGGCTTTTTACAAAGAACTGTAAACATGAAGTTATACAGACTGACAGGTAAGTCACTCATTGGACAGTGCTAGTGATGTCATCCTGCATCATCACGTGGGGACAATCAAATTCTGGTGACTGACAGCAACACATGCTGCACTTTAATGCTTCGGAGGGTATGTTAATGTTCTGCGGTATCACCGAGAGTTCATGAAGAAGTAACTATTAGTATTATTAGACTACTAATTGGCCACATGTAAAGACAAAAAGATAGAGACAGGATGGAAAAGAGGCATTTTGTACAGTATTACGGTGGGATTAATACTATGTCACACACTTTTAAATGGACTTGATGAACTGCCAAAGTACATGTAGCCTAGTAGGATACAAGCACAACACACTGCAGTCATCCATGCTTGTCTGGTTGATTGGGGACAGTCCCTGCTTTCACCTGTTACCATAGTTACCAAATTATTTGCATAACCATACACATCGCTTATATACAGTACATGGTTATTGCATCCTGAATGGTTCACAATCAACAGATGAATTTTATAGTGGTTGGTAGTGGCTTTTAAAACCAGTCTACCATCACAAATTCCTGTGGTTGGTCTGTTTGCATTCAAACCACAAACAAACTGCACCAGAATCTGATTTGAAGTAGACCGAGACTCACCATTTTAAACAGTCAGTCTGCACCAGAGTTCGATTGACAGCTTTCACGCCAGCCCACTCCACTAAGTAGTGTGGAGTTAGTTTAACCAAACCAAACAGGTCAGGGAAAACCAGTTTTTGAAAAGAGCTTAGCCGGTTGTTACTGAATAGGCCTATATGCCTGTCAAGCTTCAAAGTTCATTAATGAGCTTTGGCTTCAAAAAAGCCAAAACAATCTCACCACAAGGTCTGTTTAGTAGCTGTTCTAGAGCTTTTGCTCACATAACATGATCTGTTTCTGCAGATGTTCAAATTTCCTTTTCTTTGTGAGCACTTAAAGGACCTCTTGTCCCTGTTTGCTTAAAACATTTAAGGAGGTTTATGTTAAGCTCCTGTGTGTGGAGTCTGAACATGACTACCAGTGGTACTCATACTCTCCAGAACTACATGAAAACTTACAAAATTAGCCAGAGAGGGGGCAGAGGACAGGCACACTACCCTTTACTGAAGTTTTTATATAAAGTACAAAGTTGCTCTGGCTAAAATGCAAAGAGTTGACTATTTACACATCACGTAATTACAGAGAAACATTAGGATTCATTTGTATCCGTTGAAAGTTTAGTAGGTTAGCATGTGAAGCTACCTCCTTTTTTAGCCTGTTTGTAATAGTAACAAACATAAACACTAGCTAAGACATTCCTTAACAGAAATAACAAATATGAATAAAAATGGGAGAACTAATGGTCAGTAAAAAAGAGAGGAAGGCAGAGTTTTAATTTTGAGAGATTTGTTAGACTGTGACCCTAACAGATGTGGATATTTTACCAACATACTGTCCAAACACAAGTCTAGACAATGGAGACCATTACCACTGTGGAGGACAGTATTTCATCTCTCAAAAACCATCTATGTGGTGGTAAAGGGAAGTATGTCACTGAGTTGCGGACAGCAAGAAATTTTCTTAACAGCCATTTACACCCTCTGACAGGGCATTAGTGGGAAGTTCAGCCACTCTAACACGCGCTGCTGCACACGCAGCTGAGGTATAGACATGCAGATGTTAACTTCCTCATACATGCATACAAAATTCACCCAAAGTGACAGGATTTTTTTTCATACTAGCTGATAATGTAATAGTTTGTTGGTTGGTTGGTTATTATATTTAATTATAGTGTCAAGTGTCAAATATTGTGAGTGACTTCGGTAAAAGTGGAAACGCACACTGATTACTCTCATTTCATTGAAATGTATCTTATATAGACACTCATATTGATTGTCATATTGATGATGATGTTTCTTAACACATAGTACATTTTATCGCACTGACTTTCTCATACGCTATGCAGATACCCTCCACGAGAACCAAGAGCACTGAAGCCTTGAACCCATCCTGCATCACTGTGTGGCACCCTTGTGCTTCAGAAAGAATAGGGACCCAGACGGTTGGGAGGAAGGGCAAGGTCACTGTTGTGAATAGAAAAGGAAAAGATAAGGAGAGGACTCTGGTCTCCACGGACAGGCGGGTGGTAGGGGCATGATTAAATGCAGCATGTACCTTTTCTTTTTAGAATTTTTGAGTCTGGTCTTTTCTATTCTCTTAAAATGGTGTGACTATAATTAAGTACCATAATGCAAAAACATGTTGTGTAAGCTTTACAATGTAAGTATAAATGTGAAAGAATGAATGTACATAATGAAAATACAACAGTATTGTTTGCACATTACTACACAGTGTATCTGTACTACTGAAGACAAGAAAGAACTACTTGTTGCAAGCAAATCATGGAAAGAAAAAAAAAATACACTCAGTTGCCAGTTTATTGCAGTAGGTACACCCAGTTAACACTAACACAGTCTAATACAACAGCTTTATAATAAAGCAGAAATGAACAGTTGATTTATCGATTACCTCGAAAAATTATGTATTATTTATCAATAATTAATCGTTTAAGTCTTTTATCAAGCAAAAATTCCAAATATTATCTGGTTCCAGTTTGTCCATTGTGAACATTTTCTGCTTTTCTCTGTTTCATATCATTGTAAACTCTGAGTTTTAGACTGTTGGTCAGACAATAAGACAATAAGACATTTGAAGACATCTTTGGGTTTCTGTTTTTTTATGATGGACATTTTTCATATTTTTTTGGACAATTTATAGACTACACGACTAGTCAATTAATAAAAAAAAAAAAACAATCGACAGATGAATCAGTAATGAGAATAATCACTAGTTGCAGCCCTAGTTGTAATGACTCTTATTTTGGAGGCTGTAGTTTGTGGTGCTATTGAATTGTATTGTGTTATATATTAAGTTATTAAGTCTAATCTCACATTGATAAAAACTGGGTTGACGAATGACGAATGAAGTATAATATCAGTTTATTTTTAAATATATCCTCAAACAAACTGTATTTTCAGCTTACACCCTATAATTGAGTCTATGTCTTGTACAGTGAAACATACCTGCACTTGTCATTTTGTACTTTCATTTAAAAGTACACCCTGTCTGATGACCCCGATTAGGTCTTTTGTGATGCAGGACTGCAGTAATGACCACTCTGTCACTGTTAGGGAGAGTTATTGATTGGTCCTATCTGTGATCTTTTATGGGGGGAGAAGAGAGAGTGATGTAATTTGAGCAATGATGTCCTGTGTTTAATGTTTAGCTGTGTGGTAAACAGACTGAAAGGCAACATGTCAGCGAGTGACTCTAGACTGTTTAAGTTTTGGCTAATAAGTAATTTTGTAACCAGAGTTGTGTGTTAAGTCCTGATAACCAGGACACAGGCGGTAACCAGAGTAGAGATATGGAAAAAGAGGTGTATGGAAATAAAGTTGTAGGCCCACATGTGATATTATTGTTTGCTATGATCAGCATTTGTTTGTAATCTTTTTGGGGCGTTTAAGATGAGTCACCCAGATGCAATCCTACGAGCAGGAAGAACAGTATCCTTAATAATGATTACCAGAGTTTACTTCCTTGTTTGTACTAACTGGCGTACAAACATGATCTATTCGTCAGTTACAATGGGACTTTATCCCATAATACAGAGCTTTTGGGTGTTAATTTACATCACGGAAGAAGGACGTGCAGCAATGACTAAAACAAATGAAGTTGGAGCTATATGACCTACATGGATTTGTGGATTTTACATAGCAGCCTTAAGGGGAGCATATCATTTATAAACTTATATATGGTGGTTATTTCACTGTCTGATTCTAGCATGCTTAGACAATATACTTAAATTTGGCTTCTTTTAGGCCAACAAAAAAAGTAATAAAGAACTAGGGCTGGATATCAGTATCTGTGCCTATGCAGATACGTTACTTTGAGCAAATAAAACCATGTTTTTTCAAGCATGACCCTTCCATATTTAACTCTGAAAAGAAAAACATAACATCTGGTGAAAAAAACCCTTTTTTGCTGACCTCCAGTAAGGTCATTTCTTATCTTGCTGCAGTGATGTGCAGGTGTATTGTGACATCACTGTTGGGTGTGGTTACAGGTGTAACAGAGCACATTTCTGTCAGAGGCCTGAAACATTCAACCACAGAGGGCAGTAAAGCACTGCTTTTCTGACTGCTGTTACTGCACATTGCTCTTTAAAAAATACATTAAACTGCTTGATGTTTCAGTGCAAAATGAAATAAAAAATGCTTCAGTACAATAATGTCTTCAGTTAGTAATGTTGCCTTATTTTAATCAGGAAACATCTGATCAAATATGAGAAAACCCAACCCAAACAATGTGACCAGAAAGGTGCATCACTGTGTCGTCTCACTGGAGGAACCACATCTCATATCATGTGTGGCATGGGGTTATAAAAGGTTGTTATTTAATAAACCGAGGAAATCTTACCGCTTCAACAAGAGTTCCATTTAATGATTTCAAGGCTTTCATATCAGGCTTGTTCTATCAGTCGTCACTAACTTCTCTGACGCCCTGTGACATTGAACAGGTGGTTTGGTTTCTGGTTGATGCTTTGAGGTTGTTCCAAACTCAATACTGACCTCTTCTGGTGCAAAATGATTTACCTTGTTTTTCTCTGTCTTTATCCCTACAGAACTCCCGAGCCGCATGTGCCGGTAAGTACAGACTTGCTGTTTCCCTATTTAGTTTCATGTGCCACATTTCTGTTCATTTGTCTCTGCATATTTAAAGAAATACAAGCTCTCACACAGTACCATATTTGGTGTTTAATGTAGGCTTGTTAATTACTTCACACCTGTCAAAGAAGTTTTTTTTAAGAAATTTTGCTTTTTAAAAAATCTAGTTGTGCTCATTTCTTCTTTTTGGTCTTGTTTTTCTTCTTGTTCTTGTCCTCGTTCGCCTATCTCATAGATGGTGAATGTGACAGCAATCAAACAATATTGTTAACAACAGACACAACAGTCACGATTCAATCTAAGCCAAACTGCACCTTATCGGTTTCAAACATATCTGGAAATGGTACGCTAGTTGGTCTGATTCCTGGAGCTGTCTATAATATCTCCATTGATTGTTTGAACTGCTGCAAAGTGGTCACAACTAGTAAGTCAATTTACTTTGTCAAATCACTTGTATTCCAGTCATCAACAATTACTTTATACAGTGAATTATCTAAAGCATGTTATATTAAAGATTCAGCATCTTGTTGTTTGTACGACTGCAAACAAAGTGCTCTCAGTATGAATAAACAGAAATAAGAGATGATAATAATGTGTTACACATATGATGAGTGATGAAGACCTAAAATACCAATATTTTCTCCCCTACCCACCTCTCTGTCACTCACAGGGCCTGCAGTAGTCAGCGGTCTTAATGTCACTGGAATCACAACAACCTCTATAAATCTCACCTGGACTAAATCAGAGGGAAACATCTCCTTCTATAGAGTACAGTGGACAGGTGGAGAAACCAATCTGACTGTAAATGTAACTGAAACATCTAAAACCATTACTGACCTGAATCCTGGGATCCAGTACAAAATATCTGTAACTGCAGTGGCAGATGATGGCCTTACTGAAGCAGCAAGTGCAGAAATTTCTCAGCACACAAGTAAGTATGCATTTAATTTTGGCTTACATTGTAAGATGATCAATAGAATTCTTATTGTCTGACTCCAAATATCTGCAAATAACTGTGAATATTTGTAGCATTGATTGAGTGCATTTAAAAACGATCTACTTCCAGTGTAACCATTTTATGACATTTGGACAAAAGTTTTTGATCTATCAAAGAGTCACATTGCTCAGCCTTTTCCTTCAAAAAGACTCTTACCATTTATTCGCTCTCAGATTCAGAGGATATTTACATTAAGTTATATTTTCAACTTTCCTATGTAGTGTTTTTCATGTGCTTTGTCATACACAAATTACACAGAGCCTGAAGTAGTCAGGAATCTCACTGTCAGTGAAATCACAACATCCTCTATGACTCTGACCTGGACTAAACCAGAGGGAAGCAGCTCCTTCTATAGAGTACAGTGGACTGATGGAAATATAAATCAGAGTTACATTGTCAGTGTAACATTTAACACCATTACTAACCTGACTCCTGGTGTCCAGTATACAATAAGTATTACTGCAGTGGCAGATGATGATCACACTGAAGGACAGAGTACCACTGTTTCTCAGTACACAAGTAAGTAAGCATTTAAATGTAGTTCATACTGTCAGCTAATGACAGTCTGCTGAGGACACCTGGTGAAGGTGAGACAGGTAGTGATTGTGTTGACTGCTGGTGCAGGTAGCAGATGCAGTGATGCTGCTGTTGTTGTTCTGGTTTATGGATAAGTGAGATCACATGTCCAGTTCTGTTTTTGCTAAAACTTTGAGATTATGGTACAGCAGCTGAAATGAGGTTTCTTCATAGGGTGGCTTGCCTCACATATCATTGTAGGGTTCAGTAAGTCTCTATGTCAAGCTGCTGTTACTCTGTTATAAGATGAGTCAGCTGATGTGGTTTGGTCACCTGTGAAGGATGAAGGTGGATTCTTTAACACAAGGATGCTAGATGAACTTGCAGCTGCATGGAGGCAACTTGAAAGTGTTTCTGGTGCAACGAGGCTCTGGCTGCACTGTTATCACTGTGACTTTGACTCAAAGAAGAATTTAATAAAGTTACAATGTAGTGATTTTAAAAACTCTTCATTTCCCCTTATGACACCTCCTCCCTCACAGAGCCTGAAGTAGTCAGGAATCTCAGTGCCACTGAAATCACAACATCCTCTATGACTCTGAAGTGGACTGAACCAGAGGGAAGCAGCTCCTTCTATAGAGTACAGTGGACTGATGGAAATGCAATGAGGAATGACAGTGTCAGTGAAACACATATAAACATCCGTGAGCTGACTGCTGGAGTGCAGTACAATTTTACAGTCACTGCAGTGGCTGGAGATAACAAAACAGTAGGACAGGCAAAGACAATTTCACTGTATACAAGTAAGATGTGTCATACATCACTAACTGCATTTATTATTATATGTTGCCATTATGGATGCACCATTAGTGGTTCTCCTCCAGTTAACCTTTCTAACATATAATTTACATTGTTTTTTCTTATGTAGTGTTGTGCCTGTTAATTGTATGTTTCACTGTCATCTTTTCTCCTTTGCATCCACCTCTCTGTCACTCACAGAGCCTGAAGTAGTCAGGAATCTCAGTGCCACTGAAATCACAACATCCTCTATGACTCTGAAGTGGACTGAACCAGAGGGAAGCAGCTCCTTCTATAGAGTACAGTGGACTTATGGAAATGCAATGAGGAATGACAGTGTCACTGAAACATATATAAACATCAGTGAGCTGACTGCTGGAGTGCAGTACAATTTTACAGTCACTGCAGTGGCTGGAGATAACAAAACAGTAGGACAGGCAAAGACAATTTCACTGTATACAAGTAAGATGTGTCATACATCACTTTCTGTATTTATCAATATATGTTGCCATTATATCCAGTTTAAGCCCTCCTCCAGTTAACCTTTTTAACTGTGGTTTCCATGTTGTTACCTCTGTACTTGGTCTTAGATGAATTATATACCACTGTCATCTTTTCTCCTTTGCGTCCACCTCTCTGTCACTCACAGAGCCTGAAGTAGTCAGGAATCTCACTGTCAGTGAACTCACAACATCCTCTATGACTCTGACCTGGACTAAACCAGAGGGAAGCAGCTCCTTCTATAGAGTACAGTGGACTGATGGAAATATAAATCAGAGTTACATTGTCAGTGTAACATTTAACACCATTACTAACCTGACTCCTGGTGTCCAGTATACAATAAGTATTACTGCAGTGGCAGATGATGATCACACTGAAGGACAGAGTACCACTGTTTCTCAGTACACAAGTAAGTAAGCATTTAAATGTAGTTCATACTGTCAGCTAATGACAGTCTGCTGAGGACACCTGGTGAAGGTGAGACAGGTAGTGATTGTGTTGACTGCTGGTGCAGGTAGCAGATGCAGTGATGCTGTTGTTGTTCTGGTTTATGGATAAGTGAGATCACATGTCCAGTTCTGTTTTTGCTAAAACTTTGAGATTATGGTACAGCAGCTGAAATGAGGTTTCTTCACAGGGTGGCTTGCCTCACATATCATTGTAGGGTTCAGTAAGTCTCTATGTCAAACTGCTGTTACTCTGTTATAAGATGAGTCAGCTGATGTGGTTTGGTCACCTGTGAAGGATGAAGGTGGATCCTTTAACACAAGGATGCTAGATGAACTTGCAGCTGCATGGAGGCAACTTGAAAGTGTTTCTGGTGCAACGAGGCTCTGGCTGCACTGTTATCACTGTGACTTTGACTCAAAGAAGAATTTAATAAAGTTACAATGTCGTGATTTTAAAAACTCTTCATTTCCCCTTATGACACCTCCTCCCTCACAGAGCCTGAAGTAGTCAGGAATCTCAGTGCCACTGAAATCACAACATCCTCTATGACTCTGAAGTGGACTGAACCAGAGGGAAGCAGCTCCTTCTATAGAGTACAGTGGACTGATGGAAATGCAATGAGGAATGACAGTGTCACTGAAACACATATAAACATCCGTGAGCTGACTGCTGGAGTGCAGTACAATTTTACAGTCACTGCAGTGGCTGGAGATAACAAAACAGTAGGACAGGCAAAGACAATTTCACTGTATACAAGTAAGATGTGTCATACATCACTTTCTGTATTTATCAATATATGTTGCCATTATAGCCAGTTTAAGCCCTCCTCCAGTTAACCTTTTTAACTGTGGTTTCCATGTTGTTACCTCTGTACTTGGTCTTAGATGAATTATATATCACTGTCATCTTTTCTCCTTTGCGTCCACCTCTCTGTCACTCACAGAGCCTGAAGTAGTCAGGAATCTCACTGTCAGTGAAATCACAACATCCTCTATGACTCTGACCTGGACTAAACCAGAGGGAAGCAGCTCCTTCTATAGAGTACAGTGGACTGATGGAAATATAAATCAGAGTTACATTGTCAGTGTAACATTTAACACCATTACTAACCTGACTCCTGGTGTCCAGTATACAATAAGTATTACTGCAGTGGCAGATGATGATCACACTGAAGGACAGAGTACCACTGTTTCTCAGTACACAAGTAAGTAAGCATTTAAATTTAGTTCATACTGTCAGCTAATGACAGTCTGCTGAGGACACCTGGTGAAGGTGAGACAGGTAGTGATTGTGTTGACTGCTGGTGCAGGTAGCAGATGCAGTGATGCTGCTGTTGTTGTTCTGGTTTATGGATAAGTGAGATCACATGTCCAGTTCTGTTTTTGCTAAAACTTTGAGATTATGGTACAGCAGCTGAAATGAGGTTTCTTCACAGGGTGGCTTGCCTCACATATCATTGTAGGGTTCAGTAAGTCTCTATGTCAAACTGCTGTTACTCTGTTATAAGATGAGTCAGCTGATGTGTTTTGGTCACCTGTGAAGGATGAAGGTGGATCCTTTAACACAAGGATGCTAGATGAACTTGCAGCTGCATGGAGGCAACTTGAAAGTGTTTCTGGTGCAACGAGGCTCTGGCTGCACTGTTATCACTGTGACTTTGACTCAAAGAAGAATTTAATAAAGTTACAATGTCGTGATTTTAAAAACTCTTCATTTCCCCTTATGACACCTCCTCCCTCACAGAGCCTGAAGTAGTCAGGAATCTCAGTGCCACTGAAATCACAACATCCTCTATGACTCTGACCTGGACTGAACCAGAGGGAAGCAGCTCCTTCTATAGAGTACAGTGGACTGATGGAAGTGCAATGAGGAATGACAGTGTCACTGAAACACATATAAACATCCGTGAGCTGACTGCTGGAGTGCAGTACAATTTTACAGTCACTGCAGTGGCTGGAGATAACAAAACAGTAGGACAGGCAAAGACAATTTCACTGTATACAAGTAAGATGTGTCATACATCACTAACTGCATTTATTATTATATGTTGCCATTATGGATGCACCATTAGTGGTTCTCCTCCAGTTAACCTTTCTAACATATAATTTACATTGTTTTTTCTTATGTAGTGTTGTGCCTGTTAATTGTATGTTTCACTGTCATCTTTTCTCCTTTGCATCCACCTCTCTGTCACTCACAGAGCCTGAAGTAGTCAGGAATCTCAGTGCCACTGAAATCACAACATCCTCTATGACTCTGAAGTGGACTGAACCAGAGGGAAGCAGCTCCTTCTATAGAGTACAGTGGACTGATGGAAATGCAATGAGGAATGACAGTGTCACTGAAACATATATAAACATCAGTGAGCTGACTGCTGGAGTGCAGTACAATTTTACAGTCACTGCAGTGGCTGGAGATAACAAAACAGTAGGACAGGCAAAGACAATTTCACTGTATACAAGTAAGATGTGTCATACATCACTTTCTACATTTATCAATATATGTTGCCATTATATCCAGTTTAAGCCCTGCTCCAGTTAACCTTTTTAACTGTGGTTTCCATGTTGTTACTTCTGTACTTGGTCTTAGATGAATTATATATCACTGTCATCTTTTCTCCTTTGCGTCCACCTCTCTGTCACTCACAGAGCCTGAAGTAGTCAGGAATCTCACTGTCAGTGAAATCACAACATCCACTGTGTCTCTGACCTGGACTAAACCAGAGGGAAGCAGCTCCTTCTATAGAGTACAGTGGACTGATGGAAATATAAATCAGAGTTACATTGTCAGTGTAACATTTAACACCATTACTAACCTGACTCCTGGTGTCCAGTATACAATAAGTATTACTGCAGTGGCAGATGATGATCACACTGAAGGACAGAGTACCACTGTTTCTCAGTACACAAGTAAGTAAGCATTTAAATGTAGTTCATACTGTCAGCTAATGACAGTCTGCTGAGGACACCTGGTGAAGGTGAGACAGGTAGTGATTGTGTTGACTGCTGGTGCAGGTAGCAGATGCAGTGATGCTGCTGTTGTTGTTCTGGTTTATGGATAAGTGAGATCACATGTCCAGTTCTGTTTTTGCTAAAACTTTGAGATTATGGTACAGCAGCTGAAATGAGGTTTCTTCACAGGGTGGCTTGCCTCACATATCATTGTAGGGTTCAGTAAGTCTCTATGTCAAACTGCTGTTACTCTGTTATAAGATGAGTCAGCTGATGTGTTTTGGTCACCTGTGAAGGATGAAGGTGGATCCTTTAACACAAGGATGCTAGATGAACTTGCAGCTGCATGGAGGCAACTTGAAAGTGTTTCTGGTGCAACGAGGCTCTGGCTGCACTGTTATCACTGTGACTTTGACTCAAAGAAGAATTTAATAAAGTTACAATGTCGTGATTTTAAAAACTCTTCATTTCCCCTTATGACACCTCCTCCCTCACAGAGCCTGAAGTAGTCAGGAATCTCAGTGCCACTGAAATCACAACATCCTCTATGACTCTGAAGTGGACTGAACCAGAGGGAAGCAGCTCCTTCTATAGAGTACAGTGGACTGATGGAAATGCAATGAGGAATGACAGTGTCACTGAAACATATATAAACATCAGTGAGCTGACTGCTGGAGTGCAGTACAATTTTACAGTCACTGCAGTGGCTGGAGATAACAAAACAGTAGGACAGGCAAACCCAATTTCACTGTATACAAGTAAGATGTGTCATACATCACTTTCTGTATTTATCAATATATGTTGCCATTATATCCAGTTTAAGCCCTCCTCCAGTTAACCTTTTTAACTGTGGTTTCCATGTTGTTACCTCTGTACTTGGTCTTAGATGAATTATATATCACTGTCATCTTTTCTCCTTTGCATCCACCTCTCTGTCACTCACAGAGCCTGAAGTAGTCAGGAATCTCACTGTCAGTGAAATCACAACATCCTCTATGACTCTGACCTGGACTAAACCAGAGGGAAGCAGCTCCTTCTATAGAGTACAGTGGACTGATGGAAATATAAATCAGAGTTACATTGTCAGTGTAACATTTAACACCATTACTAACCTGACTCCTGGTGTCCAGTATACAATAAGTATTACTGCAGTGGCAGATGATGATCACACTGAAGGACAGAGTACCACTGTTTCTCAGTACACAAGTAAGTAAGCATTTAAATGTAGTTCATACTGTCAGCTAATGACAGTCTGCTGAGGACACCTGGTGAAGGTGAGACAGGTAGTGATTGTGTTGACTGCTGGTGCAGGTAGCAGATGCAGTGATGCTGCTGTTGTTGTTCTGGTTTATGGATAAGTGAGATCACATGTCCAGTTCTGTTTTTGCTAAAACTTTGAGATTATGGTACAGCAGCTGAAATGAGGTTTCTTCACAGGGTGGCTTGCCTCACATATCATTGTAGGGTTCAGTAAGTCTCTATGTCAAACTGCTGTTACTCTGTTATAAGATGAGTCAGCTGATGTGTTTTGGTCACCTGTGAAGGATGAAGGTGGATCCTTTAACACAAGGATGCTAGATGAACTTGCAGCTGCATGGAGGCAACTTGAAAGTGTTTCTGGTGCAACGAGGCTCTGGCTGCACTGTTATCACTGTGACTTTGACTCAAAGAAGAATTTAATAAAGTTACAATGTCGTGATTTTAAAAACTCTTCATTTCCCCTTATGACACCTCCTCCCTCACAGAGCCTGAAGTAGTCAGGAATCTCAGTGCCACTGAAATCACAACATCCTCTATGACTCTGAAGTGGACTGAACCAGAGGGAAGCAGCTCCTTCTATAGAGTACAGTGGACTGATGGAAATGCAATGAGGAATGACAGTGTCACTGAAACATATATAAACATCAGTGAGCTGACTGCTGGAGTGCAGTACAATTTTACAGTCACTGCAGTGGCTGGAGATAAAAAAACAGTAGGACAGGCAAAGACAATTTCACTGTATACAAGTAAGATGTGTCATACATCACTTTCTGTATTTATCAATATATGTTGCCATTATATCCAGTTTAAGCCCTCCTCCAGTTAACCTTTTTAACTGTGGTTTCCATGTTGTTACCTCTGTACTTGGTCTTAGATGAATTATATATCACTGTCATCTTTTCTCCTTTGCGTCCACCTCTCTGTCACTCACAGAGCCTGAAGTAGTCAGGAATCTCACTGTCAGTGAAATCACAACATCCTCTATGACTCTGACCTGGACTAAACCAGAGGGAAGCAGCTCCTTCTATAGAGTACAGTGGACTGATGGAAATATAAATCAGAGTTACATTGTCAGTGTAACATTTAACACCATTACTAACCTGACTCCTGGTGTCCAGTATACAATAAGTATTACTGCAGTGGCAGATGATGATCACACTGAAGGACAGAGTACCACTGTTTCTCAGTACACAAGTAAGTAAGCATTTAAATGTAGTTCATACTGTCAGCTAATGACAGTCTGCTGAGGACACCTGGTGAAGGTGAGACAGGTAGTGATTGTGTTGACTGCTGGTGCAGATAGCAGATGCAGTGATGCTGCTGTTGTTGTTCTGGTTTATGGATAAGTGAGATCACATGTCCAGTTCTGTTTTTGCTAAAACTTTGAGATTATGGTACAGCAGCTGAAATGAGGTTTCTTCACAGGGTGGCTTGCCTCACATATCATTGTAGGGTTCAGTAAGTCTCTATGTCAAACTGCTGTTACTCTGTTATAAGATGAGTCAGCTGATGTGTTTTGGTCACCTGTGAAGGATGAAGGTGGATCCTTTAACACAAGGATGCTAGATGAACTTGCAGCTGCATGGAGGCAACTTGAAAGTGTTTCTGGTGCAACGAGGCTCTGGCTGCACTGTTATCACTGTGACTTTGACTCAAAGAAGAATTTAATAAAGTTACAATGTCGTGATTTTAAAAACTCTTCATTTCCCCTTATGACACCTCCTCCCTCACAGAGCCTGAAGTAGTCAGGAATCTCAGTGCCACTGAAATCACAACATCCTCTATGACTCTGAAGTGGACTGAACCAGAGGGAAGCAGCTCCTTCTATAGAGTACAGTGGACTGATGGAAATGCAATGAGGAATGACAGTGTCACTGAAACATATATAAACATCAGTGAGCTGACTGCTGGAGTGCAGTACAATTTTACAGTCACTGCAGTGGCTGGAGATAACAAAACAGTAGGACAGGCAAAGACAATTTCACTGTATACAAGTAAGATGTGTCATACATCACTTTCTACATTTATCAATATATGTTGCCATTATATCCAGTTTAAGCCCTCCTCCAGTTAACCTTTTTAACTGTGGTTTCCATGTTGTTACTTCTGTACTTGGTCTTAGATGAATTATATATCACTGTCATCTTTTCTCCTTTGCGTCCACCTCTCTGTCACTCACAGAGCCTGAAGTAGTCAGGAATCTCACTGTCAGTGAAATCACAACATCCTCTATGACTCTGACCTGGACTAAACCAGAGGGAAGCAGCTCCTTCTATAGAGTACAGTGGACTGATGGAAATATAAATCAGAGTTACATTGTCAGTGTAACATTTAACACCATTACTAACCTGACTCCTGGTGTCCAGTATACAATAAGTATTACTGCAGTGGCAGATGATGATCACACTGAAGGACAGAGTACCACTGTTTCTCAGTACACAAGTAAGTAAGCATTTAAATGTAGTTCATACTGTCAGCTAATGACAGTCTGCTGAGGACACCTGGTGAAGGTGAGACAGGTAGTGATTGTGTTGACTGCTGGTGCAGGTAGCAGATGCAGTGATGCTGCTGTTGTTGTTCTGGTTTATGGATAAGTGAGATCACATGTCCAGTTCTGTTTTTGCTAAAACTTTGAGATTATGGTACAGCAGCTGAAATGAGGTTTCTTCACAGGGTGGCTTGCCTCACATATCATTGTAGGGTTCAGTAAGTCTCTATGTCAAACTGCTGTTACTCTGTTATAAGATGAGTCAGCTGATGTGTTTTGGTCACCTGTGAAGGATGAAGGTGGATCCTTTAACACAAGGATGCTAGATGAACTTGCAGCTGCATGGAGGCAACTTGAAAGTGTTTCTGGTGCAACGAGGCTCTGGCTGCACTGTTATCACTGTGACTTTGACTCAAAGAAGAATTTAATAAAGTTACAATGTCGTGATTTTAAAAACTCTTCATTTCCCCTTATGACACCTCCTCCCTCACAGAGCCTGAAGTAGTCAGGAATCTCAGTGCCACTGAAATCACAACATCCTCTATGACTCTGAAGTGGACTGAACCAGAGGGAAGCAGCTCCTTCTATAGAGTACAGTGGACTGATGGAAATGCAATGAGGAATGACAGTGTCACTGAAACATATATAAACATCAGTGAGCTGACTGCTGGAGTGCAGTGCAATTTTACAGTCACTGCAGTGGCTGGAGACAACAAAACAGTAGGACAGGCAAAGACAATTTCACTGTATACAAGTAAGATGTGTCATACATCACTTTCTGTATTTATCAATATATGTTGCCATTATATCCAGTTTAAGCCCTCCTCCAGTTAACCTTTTTAACTGTGGTTTCCATGTTGTTACTTCTGTACTTGGTCTTAGATGAATTATATATCACTGTCATCTTTTCTCCTTTGCGTCCACCTCTCTGTCACTACAGAGCCTGAAGTAGTCAGGAATCTCACTGTCACTGCATTCACAACATCCACTGTGTCTCTGACCTGGACTAAACCAGAGGGAAGCAGCTCCTTCTATAGAGTACAGTGGACTGATGGAAATATAAATCAGAGTTACATTGTCAGTGTAACATTTAACACCATTACTAACCTGACTCCTGGTGTCCAGTATACAATAAGTATTACTGCAGTGGCAGATGATGATCACACTGAAGGACAGAGTACCACTGTTTCTCAGTACACAAGTAAGTAAGCATTTAAATGTAGTTCATACTGTCAGCTAATGACAGTCTGCTGAGGACACCTGGTGAAGGTGAGACAGGTAGTGATTGTGTTGACTGCTGGTGCAGGTAGCAGATGCAGTGATGCTGCTGTTGTTGTTCTGGTTTATGGATAAGTGAGATCACATGTCCAGTTCTGTTTTTGCTAAAACTTTGAGATTATGGTACAGCAGCTGAAATGAGGTTTCTTCACAGGATGGCTTGCCTCACATATCATTGTAGGGTTCAGTAAGTCTCTATGTCAAACTGCTGTTACTCTGTTATAAGATGAGTCAGCTGATGTGTTTTGGTCACCTGTGAAGGATGAAGGTGGATCCTTTAACACAAGGATGCTAGATGAACTTGCAGCTGCATGGAGGCAACTTGAAAGTGTTTCTGGTGCAACGAGGCTCTGGCTGCACTGTTATCACTGTGACTTTGACTCAAAGAAGAATTTAATAAAGTTACAATGTCGTGATTTTAAAAACTCTTCATTTCCCCTTATGACACCTCCTCCCTCACAGAGCCTGAAGTAGTCAGGAATCTCAGTGCCACTGAAATCACAACATCCTCTATGACTCTGAAGTGGACTGAACCAGAGGGAAGCAGCTCCTTCTATAGAGTACAGTGGACTGATGGAAATGCAATGAGGAATGACAGTGTCACTGAAACATATATAAACATCAGTGAGCTGACTGCTGGAGTGCAGTACAATTTTACAGTCACTGCAGTGGCTGGAGATAACAAAACAGTAGGACAGGCAAAGACAATTTCACTGTATACAAGTAAGATGTGTCATACATCACTTTCTGTATTTATCAATATATGTTGCCATTATATCCAGTTTAAGCCCTCCTCCAGTTAACCTTTTTAACTGTGGTTTCCATGTTGTTACCTCTGTACTTGGTCTTAGATGAATTATATATCACTGTCATCTTTTCTCCTTTGCGTCCACCTCTCTGTCACTCACAGAGCCAGAAGTAGTCAGGAATCTCACTGTCAGTGAAATCACAACATCCTCTATGACTCTGACCTTGACTAAACCAGAGGGAAGCAGCTCCTTCTATAGAGTACAGTGGACTGATGGAAATATAAATCAGAGTTACATTGTCAGTGTAACATTTAACACCATTACTAACCTGACTCCTGGTGTCCAGTATACAATAAGTATTACTGCAGTGGCAGATGATGATCACACTGAAGGACAGAGTACCACTGTTTCTCAGTACACAAGTAAGTAAGCATTTAAATGTAGTTCATACTGTCAGCTAATGACAGTCTGCTGAGGACACCTGGTGAAGGTGAGACAGGTAGTGATTGTGTTGACTGCTGGTGCAGGTAGCAGATGCAGTGATGCTGCTGTTGTTGTTCTGGTTTATGGATAAGTGAGATCACATGTCCAGTTCTGTTTTTGCTAAAACTTTGAGATTATGGTACAGCAGCTGAAATGAGGTTTCTTCACAGGGTGGCTTGCCTCACATATCATTGTAGGGTTCAGTAAGTCTCTATGTCAAACTGCTGTTACTCTGTTATAAGATGAGTCAGCTGATGTGTTTTGGTCACCTGTGAAGGATGAAGGTGGATCCTTTAACACAAGGATGCTAGATGAACTTGCAGCTGCATGGAGGCAACTTGAAAGTGTTTCTGGTGCAACGAGGCTCTGGCTGCACTGTTATCACTGTGACTTTGACTCAAAGAAGAATTTAATAAAGTTACAATGTCGTGATTTTAAAAACTCTTCATTTCCCCTTATGACACCTCCTCCCTCACAGAGCCTGAAGTAGTCAGGAATCTCAGTGCCACTGAAATCACAACATCCTCTATGACTCTGAAGTGGACTGAACCAGAGGGAAGCAGCTCCTTCTATAGAGTACAGTGGACTGATGGAAATGCAATGAGGAATGACAGTGTCACTGAAACATATATAAACATCAGTGAGCTGACTGCTGGAGTGCAGTACAATTTTACAGTCACTGCAGTGGCTGGAGATAACAAAACAGTAGGACAGGCAAAGACAATTTCACTGTATACAAGTAAGATGTGTCATACATCACTTTCTGTATTTATCAATATATGTTGCCATTATATCCAGTTTAAGCCCTCCTCCAGTTAACCTTTTTAACTGTGGTTTCCATGTTGTTACCTCTGTACTTGGTCTTAGATGAATTATATATCACTGTCATCTTTTCTCCTTTGCGTCCACCTCTCTGTCACTCACAGAGCCTGAAGTAGTCAGGAATCTCACTGTCAGTGAAATCACAACATCCTCTATGACTCTGACCTGGACTAAACCAGAGGGAAGCAGCTCCTTCTATAGAGTACAGTGGACTGATGGAAATATAAATCAGAGTTACATTGTCAGTGTAACATTTAACACCATTACTAACCTGACTCCTGGTGTCCAGTATACAATAAGTATTACTGCAGTGGCAGATGATGATCACACTGAAGGACAGAGTACCACTGTTTCTCAGTACACAAGTAAGTAAGCATTTAAATGTAGTTCATACTGTCAGCTAATGACAGTCTGCTGAGGACACCTGGTGAAGGTGAGACAGGTAGTGATTGTGTTGACTGCTGGTGCAGGTAGCAGATGCAGTGATGCTGCTGTTGTTGTTCTGGTTTATGGATAAGTGAGATCACATGTCCAGTTCTGTTTTTGCTAAAACTTTGAGATTATGGTACAGCAGCTGAAATGAGGTTTCTTCACAGGGTGGCTTGCCTCACATATCATTGTAGGGTTCAGTAAGTCTCTATGTCAAACTGCTGTTACTCTGTTATAAGATGAGTCAGCTGATGTGTTTTGGTCACCTGTGAAGGATGAAGGTGGATCCTTTAACACAAGGATGCTAGATGAACTTGCAGCTGCATGGAGGCAACTTGAAAGTGTTTCTGGTGCAACGAGGCTCTGGCTGCACTGTTATCACTGTGACTTTGACTCAAAGAAGAATTTAATAAAGTTACAATGTAGTGATTTTAAAAACTCTTCATTTCCCCTTATGACACCTCCTCCCTCACAGAGCCTGAAGTAGTCAGGAATATCAGTGCCACTGAAATTACATCATAGAGAAGGTAAAGGTTGGAGAACTTATGGTTTAGGGCCAATAAGTTGGCATCTGTTTTCAGTGTGCACTGGAGTGGTTTAAAGTTGGTATAACACAGGCTGGATGAGATTCAGCTCAATCTGAGGTTACTGTGGTTGACTGCTAGTTTGGAAGTTAGCTACAGTGATGTTGTTATTCTACTAGACCATGGTGACAACAAAAGAGTTCACATGTGAAGCAAAAGTCCAGATCTTCCTTTTTTTGGATAATACTGGTCCAATCCTTAGCTTCGGTCACAACCTCTGGGTAGTGACTGAAAGAATGAGGTCATGGAAACAGCAGTTGAAATGAGTTTTCTCCACTGGGTGGCATGTTTCATTATAGTGTGAGAAGCTGGGTGATCCAGGAGGGACAGAAGTGAAATGAGGTGGTTTGTCACCTCTCAAGGGTGACCCGAAGAAGTGTGGTGACACCACTAACTGAAAGTGGATCCCATAATGCCAATCAAACTCGATGAATGGATGAATCAGCTTGATAACATCCTTGTCACTATTACTACTGTGATCTTGATTCAATGAAGAATTCGGAATATGGTCCATAAAAACACAATTACACATCTTTATGATAGGTTTCACAAAGATACATAGTAAGATGCAATTTGAAAATTCTTTTTTTCCCCATATCATCCCTGTCTAACTCACAGAGCCTCAAGTAGTCAGAAACCTCACTATCGCTGTATTCACCACATCCTCTGTGTGTCTGAGCTGGACTAAACCAGCAGGAAACAGCTCCTTCTATAGAGTACAGTGGACTGATAAGACAGCCAACTAGAATCTCAATGTCAATTAAACAGAAATAAATGTCACTGCACTGACTGCTAGAGTGCAGTACAATTTTTGCTGCGGTTTTCTGATGATGTTACTCCTGTACTTTGTCTTAGATGAATTATGTTTCGTTGTCATCTTTTCTCCTTTGCATCCACCTCTCTGTCACTCACAGAGCCTGAAGCAGTCAGGAATCTCAATGTCACTGCATTCACAACATCCTCAGTGTCTCTGAAGTGGACTGAACCAGAGGGAAGCAGCTCCTTCTATAGAGTACAGTGGACTGATGGAAATGCAATGAGGAATGACAGTGTCACTGAAACATATATAAACATCAGTGAGCTGACTGCTGGAGTGCAGTACAATTTTACAGTCACTGCAGTGGCTGGAGATAACAAAACAGTAGGACAGGCAAAGACAATTTCACTGTATACAAGTAAGATGTTTCATACATCACTTTCTGTATTTATCAATATATGTTGCCATTATATCCAGTTTAAGCCCTCCTCCAGTTAACCTTTTTAACTGTGGTTTTCCGATGATGTTACCCCTGTACTTTGTCTTAGATGAATTATGTTTTACTGTCATCTTTTCTCCTTTGCATCCACCTCTCTGTCACTCACAGAGCCTGAAGTAGTCAGGAATCTCACTGTCAGTGAACTCACAACATCCTCTATGACTCTGACCTGGACTAAACCAGAGGGAAGCAGTTCCTTCTATAGAGTACAGTGGACTGATGGAAATATAAATCAGAGTTACAATGTCAGTGTCACATCTAAGACCTTTACTAACCTGACTGCTGGTGTCCAGTATACAATAAGTATTACTGCAGTGGCAGATGATGATCACACTGAAGGACAGAGTGCCACTGTTTCTCAGTACACAAGTAAGTAAGCATTTAAACGTGGTTCATACTGTCAGGTAGTGATATCAGAGAGAAGGTAAAGTCTGGGGAACTTATGGTTTAGGGACAATAAGTTGGCATCTGGTTTTAGTGTGCACTGGAGTGGTTTAAAGTTGGTATAACACAGGCTGGATGAGATTCAGCTCAATCTGAGGTTACTGTGGTTGACTGCTAGTTTGGACGTCAGCTACAGTGATGTTGTTATTCTACTAGACCATGGTGACAACAAAAGAGTTCACATGTGAAGCAAAAGTCCAGATCTTCCTTTTTTTGGTTTATACTGGTCCAATCTTTAGCTTTGGTCAAAACCTCTGGTTAGTGACTGAAAGAATGAGGTCATGGAAACAGCAGTTGAAATGAGTTTTCTCCACTGGGTGGCATGTTTCATTATAGCGTGAGAAGCTGGGTGATCTAGGAGGAACAGAAAAGAGATGAGGTGGTTTGTCACCTCTCAAGGGTGACCCGAAGAAGTGTGGTGACACCACCAACTGAAAGTGGATCCCATAATGCCAATCAAACACGATGAATGGATGAATCAGCTTGATAACTTTTTTACTATTACTACTGTGACCTTGATTCAATGAAGAATTCTGAACATGGTCCATAAAAATCCAATCTGCATTTAATATTATATGTTGCCATTATAGCCAGTTTAAATCCTCCTCCAGTTAACCCTTTTAACTGTGGTTTTCTGATGATGTTACCCCTGTACTTTGTCTTAGATGAATTATGTTTTACTGTCATCTTTTCTCCTTTGCATCCACCTCTCTGTCACTCACAGAGCCTGAAGTAGTCAGGAATCTCACTGTCACTGCATTCACAACATCCACTGTGTCTCTGACCTGGACTAAACCAGAGGGAAGCAGCTCCTTCTATAGAGTACAGTGGACTGATGGAAATATAAATCAGAGTTACATTGTCAATGTAACATTTAACACCATTACTAACCTGACTCCTGGTGTCCAGTATACAATAAGTATTACTGCAGTGGCAGATGATGGTCACACTGAAGGACAGAGTACCACTGTTTCTCAGTACACAAGTAAGTATGCATTTAAATGTGGTTCATACACTTTCAGGTAGTGAGAGTTTGCTGAGAAGATGAAGTGCACTGATTTCAACTCTCACTTCAGGGTTGGGTTCTTGCTCCGAAATACTAGTGATGCACCTTTTTAGTTGATGACATTGCTAATACTCAATTTTGTGCTTTACTGCTTTGCTTTTCTTACATGTTGATATTTTTCTTTGTGTTGATTCTGTTTTTCTTCATTTTCATGTTTTGGATATTCTTCTCTCCTCTTCTTTAGAACCAGGTACAATTGGGCATATTGATGTATCCACAACCACATCCTCCATCTCACTGATCTGGAAGGCATCTGCTGGTGAATCACTGACCTACAAGGTGGAGTGGCACAACGGTGGAGCACCGGTGTTCAGAAACACAACCAATACTTCCACTGTGCTATCTGACTTGAGCCCTGGTACAAACTACACAATCACAATTGTTGCCATTGCTGGAGATAATCAGACACAAGGAGACCCCTTCATATACTCTGCAGTCACAAGTAAGCCACATGTTCTGTGTTTAACATTTTCAATTTAAAAATGTGCAATTGTGACAAAAGTTACTTAAGAGGTTTCCTATTTGCACATGGTATCAGAAAATGCAAAGTGTTCTGTTCTTTCATTTCCCCATACAGTAAGTTTTCCACATAATTTGGGTTATTGCTGGTTTTGATGACAAATCTGTCAATGTATTATTCTATAGCTATAAACAATGTGTTGTTTTTATTCCCTTCTTCTTGTGTTTATCCTACATTCTCAGAACCTTCTGTGGTCAGTGATCTTACTGTGACTGCAGTCACAACATCGTCTGCGTCTCTGACCTGGACTCAACCAGAGGGCAATGTAACCTCATACATTGTTCAGTGGACTGTAGGAAAAACCATCGATAAGGCCACCAATGAAACCTCATTAACCATCCAAGGTTTAATCCCTGGATTCCAGTACAACATTACAGTGACTGCTGTTGCTGGAAATTCCTCAAACAAGGGAGAAGGAACCTCAATAACTACCATCACAAGTAGGTCCATGCTTTTGCGGGAAAGTGTATCTTTGTAGAAAAGTTGTGAGATAAAGCAAACAAAAAAAAAAATAGAAGCTAAAATTAATTAAATAATAAAAGTTAAAATATATATATATATTTTATTTATATATGTAGGAATATATTTATTGATTTTAATTGATTAAATATCCATGTGCTGCAATTATTTGTATTATATTTAATATATGCCATTTCAAGATGTGGCCTATTTGTCTATTGTTTTTACAATGCAATCACTGTGTAGTGCCTGAGAATCCTGGAAACATCACGGTCACAGCACGAGGAACCGATAATCTGAGCATCAACTGGACCTTACCTGAAGGGAGGGTTGATTACTACATGGTGAACATCTCAAATGAGAATCTGCTATATTCGTATAGCAATACAACAGCAATCACCTCAGCCCACTTTACTGGTTTACATCCTGGGAGAGTCTATGTTATCACAGTGACTGCTGTAGCTGGAAACTTCAGGAAGACATCTGACCAGTCCTCATTTGCCACTGGTAAGTTCAACATCCTGCTGTTACTACTTTTAACGTTTTTGTCATTTTCAGATCTTGTGCAGCAATTGAATGCAGTTTATTTAAATGGGTTTAAACCATTAAATCAGATCTGAATGACAGAAACATAGAAAGTAATGCTTAAAAAGTCTGACTGTGTGTCAGTCACAAACATTTTTCCCTTGTACATAATAGCCTATATTTACATGTATATCAGTACAAGAGCTCCTCAAATAATGATCAGTAGCCAAACAATTATAGAAAAATATAAAGTAATAAGTGTGTGTGTGTGTACCTGAAACTCAGTCATTATTTAAACTTTTATTCAAACCTTTTAGTTCCCACACCTCCTGGTTCCATCGTTATCAGTCAGGTGACAAACACTTCGCTCCATCTGCAATGGGCGACTCCCGCCTTGATGGAAGGTGCTCCAAACATCAGCTATTATATCACCTATCAGCGCCAGGGTGGTGAACTACAAAATAATAGCATCACAATCAATAACACAGTGCTGTCCTCGCTGTCCTCTGGAATGTCCTACAATATAACTGTGAAAACAATTGGACCCCAAAATTTAATGAGCGAGGTTGTCAGTAATTCTGCATACACCCGTAAGTGCTTCTCTATTCCTTGGAGTGATTAAATTCATTTTGCACTGTTTGTAATATTTGTTCTATATTCTAATTCTATATATTATTATAAATGTGTTATTTATATAGAAATTTCCTCTTATTTTTCTTTGCAAATAAAATTTTCCTTACTTGTTGTTGTTCTAGGGCCCAACCCTGTGTTGAATCTTGTAGCCAGCCCTAAATCCACCACCTCAGTAAAAGTGAAATGGTCATACCCACAGGAAGCCCAGCCATACTACGTATACGTTGTTCAAACCTACAATTCTACAGGAACACTTGTTGACAACAAAACAGTCAGTAATAAAAGCACTGATGTACATGACCTTGAGCCAGGAACTAGATACAATATCACTGTCACGACAATAGCAGCACAAGGAAGTGAATCCACGGCAGAACAGACGTTCAGTTACACAAGTAAGGCCTTACATTGAAATGCTTTCAAACTGCTGAAACATTAACGGGTTCAGCAGTATCTATGTACATAGGATACCACAAAAATGCAAATTACACTTTTCTGTTGTGGTCTTATTTTACATAACCCTCTACTCTATTTGCTGCAGTGCCCAAAGCAGTGACCAACCTTACAGTGACGGATGTACAAACAACTGCCATCCAGCTGACGTGGCTCAGACAAAGCGATCATAAGCCTTCCTACTCCTACTGGGTGGTAGCACTCCAGGACAACGAGGTGGTTCAGAATAATTCAGCAAAGATGGAAAATTACACCTTCTTCAATCTGACCCCTGGAACACTGTACAGTTTCAATGTGTTCACGGTTGTAGAAGGAGTCAAGTCCACTGTGGAAAGCACATCAAGCTACACAAGTATGCCTTCAAAGTTTCTAAAATGTGTTTTTTTATATATTTTATACGTTGTTGCTGGTTTAAAAGATTAATTTACCTAATCAAAATTGCAGTGAGTAGTACTAACCTAAGGATTATAGAGCTCAGTAATGTATTCTGATTACTCTAAAGGGGTACTCCAACGATCAGATCTATGATCAAACTCAAAGGAGCAGAGGTAGAGATATAATGGCTTTTAGTCTCTGGTATGGGTCAGTCTCCAAAAACGCTGGAGCGTACAATATCCATAATGCAACTCAGCAGTGTCTTTCATTAGATCTCCCCTGCCAGTGAAATGCCCACTTGTTTCATACTCCACAACTCCAGTATTTAACAAAAGCTTTCTGCTAAAATTTGTAAGTCTCAAACCCGAGCCGAGATAAGCCAAGAAATAGTTTATTATTTATTTTAGTGGGTTCCCATTGTGAGGAGTGCCCCTTTAAGAATAACTGCACAAATAATAAAAGGGAAAAATTACAGGTTTAGAAAACGTATTTCAGCATTTTATATCTCAAATGTAATTTTGGTCAGAATGCACTTACATTTTGAATGTGTTTAGAATACATATATGTGCTACAATTGTTTAGTTACTACCCAACCTTGTGTATTTCTTCAAGTTAACTTGATGTGTGTGTTTTCATTGGCTTGAGCAGAGCTAAAACTAAAGAGTTTCTAACTGTAAATTGCATTGAATTTAAATCTTTTTTTTTTTCCAGGGCCTGCAGCAGTTTCTGACATTGTTGCCATAGGAGGCACAACTAACATGTCAGTGAGTTGGACGCTTGCATTAGGACAGGTGGACTCCTACACTGTCCTGCTGTACAGAGACTCACAGTTAAAGACAAACCACACAGATCTGAGCAACACCACTGTGAACACAGTGTTTCAGGACCTGAAACCAGGAGTGCTTTACTGTGTGGTGGTGATCACCAAAAGTCAACCTTTTCAGAGCAATAATGCAAGTGTTTACAACGCAACTTGTGAGTCGCCATCATGATATATTATATGTATACTGTATGTATTTTGACCAGTAGTTATTTTGGAAATGTCTGTAGTGTAGTAGTGTTGTTTAGTGTAACTTAGCACAAATGAAACAGTGTTCTTTCTCCTGTTCAGTTCCCAATCCTCCTGGCCTCATCAATGTGGAGTTGCAGACTGTGGAGTCCATCAACTTTACCTGGGCCTTTCCAGAGGACATGAACCCCTATCAGTACAACTTCAGCGTGTCCACTCACATAGGCTCTTTTATGACCCAAAACAACTGGTTCCTGCTGCTCAATCTCCAGTCTGGAACCCTCTACCACATCTCTGTTGTTACTGTAGGTGTGCTGGACTATGAGAGCACAGCTGTGACAGCAGAAAACTATACCAGTGAGTGTTATTAACACACACCAGGGCTATTACTTTGGGTGCTCTCACCTATGGGTTTTTAGCTTTTCCTTTTGTTTTTTTTATTTCAGTCCTTTTATTAAAGGATAGGTTCACTATTCTTTTATAAGACTTTTTTAAAGCAATTATCAGTGGCCTGTATGAACACAGAAATAGGTTTTGCTCACTGTAATCATTTCTCCTGTTCATGGGGATGCACAGACACAGTTTATTCTATCTCTCTATCCAACCTAGTTTTCCAGTCTGTCCAGTAGTATTGAATGGTCGACAGTGTCAAATGCAGCACTAAGATCCAGTAACACAAAGATCGAACTTTAATAAGAACAGTTTTGGTGCTGTAACAGGATTGAAAACAGAGTGAAAGCTTTACACGTCAGTGGATGGAACTAGTGAGCGAGATGGAGAATGTCAGTGTCAGCGAGGAAGAGTTGTGTTCACTGACCGTTGTTGCGTTCAGGTGTGCTACAGGAATGATTTGTCATGTGCATGTGGCGGCGGAGACTATGAATATGAGAAAATGATTACTGCTGTTCTTAAAATTCTAAAAAAAGATATTTATCAGTTTATCGAGAGAATGGCTGTGGTGTTATACCAAGTGATAATTGCTCAGGCCCCAAAAGGAGCGTGCACTGAAATATGGTGTCTATAGCTTTGCTTATTTCAGTCCAATATTGCTGCAATATGACTACCTCCCCCCGTCTTCACCAACAACTTGATGTTACCTCCTTGGAACACTTTGACATAATAACAGATGTTTTAAAGAAACGTAGTTGAATTTTCCAAGAGTACTCTCTCCAAATTAATGAACTTTCCATGTGTTTTGTTTCTCCCCAAATAAATGTATTAATAATTTTATCCCATTGGTTAAAGTTTTTTTTTTGGTACATGAATTGGCAAGTTTTGAAATAAAAAATAAATCTTGGTAAAATATTTGTTTTAATGATCTCAGTTCTCTCTGTTATTGTTAATGGGATTAATATCCATTTTTGTAAATCTTGTTTAATTTGGCTCCCCAAAATTATATTGATAAAGCTAATTAAAGTCTTGACAAATGGTCACCCCTAAATATCTCAGTTTATTTTGTTCCCATTTTAGGTTATATTTAGATTTAATAGTATGCGATATTGGCTGCCCAACTACCATTGCTTCTGCTATACCCATGTTTAGTGTTGTTAGTTAGGTAGAGAATCAAGCATATGTAGCATATATCGCTAGTTTGTGCTCTTCTTGTCCCAATACCAATCCTTATGTTTTAGAATTGTGTCTTATTTTCTCTGCAAATGGTTCCATTGCCAAAATAAACATTAGAGGGGAGAGAATTTTTGACATACCTAAAATATAAAAGACTAGGAGACCCTACACTGAGAAATTCACTTTTTCTGCATCTTTTGTTAGGATAAGCATTTGTTGTTTCGTTTTTGAAGAGTTTTCTTTAATATTTAAGGTTTTTCTGACATTATCGCCCAGAGTTCTATTGGAAACAAAGCCTGACTGATCAGGTTTATAATATTAGGAATAATGGTTTTAAGTCTATTTGCAAGCATTAAAGTAACTAATTTATGATCAATATTTAATAAGGATACTGGGCAATATGAGGCACAATCTTTTAATTCTTTACCTTCTTTATGAATTAATTCTGAGGTTTTGCTCCCTGTAATCATTGTTTCATGGGGAAGCACAGACTCAATTTATTCTATCTTTCTATCCCATATGTGATACATAAAAACACACACCTCTTCTGTATCTCATCTGTCTCATTTTCTCAGGACCGCTCGCTGTAACCATGCTGAGACAGACAGAAATCACCACAAATGCAGTGACCTTGGTGTGGGAGCAACCGGAGAGCAAACCTAACTACTCATATGTGGTGCAGGTCACAAATGGATCTTTTTCTCAACATGAAGTAGTAGAGTTCCCAAAAACCACACACACGATCACTCGACTTCTTTCTGGGAGCAACTACACCTTCAGTGTCACTGCACAAACAGCAGATGGCACTCAGGCAGATCCTGTGACAGTGTCCTACTTCACACGTATGTATAAATCCCATCTATGTGGGAAAAAACAATATCAACCCCAATTTAATTAAGCAAAACAACCAAAGTAAATAACAATAAACCAATTATTATTCCTTTAAGTTTTAGCTGTCTCTGTAGCATTTGTACTGAGGGAAGTTCTGCTTATTTGATAGATATGAAAGAAGATTGTGAGCTTTATGTTGACTCATAAGAAACACTTTCTACTCCGTTTGCAGGGCCGTACAGTGTTAGTGGGTTGCGGGCTGAAACCTTGAACACAACTGCTGTACATCTGGTTTGGGTGAAACCAATGGAGTACAAGGATGAATATACATATCGGGTTGAAACAACCGTCTGTGGCCACAAAAACAAAACCCTGACAGAAGAAGCCGTACTGATCTCAGAGCTCACCCCTGGGACCAGCTGCACCTTCTGTGTTTTTGTCAGGGCCAAGGATGGCACAGAAGGGAAAGCAGAATGCACCTCTCAGTACACTCGTAAGATTCTAACTTGCCATTTCTGTTTCTTTATTTCAAACTGTCAAGGTGGTTGATCAGCTTTAATCCTTCCTCCTCCGCACATTAACAGGGCCTGAGACGGTGCATCCCAGTATCTCCAGCCAGGGCTCCAATAGTTCAATCCGGGTGTCATGGACAAAACCTCCTGGGAACGTGGAGTATTATATGGTTTATCTAAAGAGCACTTCCCCTGATCCAGATTTTGAGCAACAGCAGATAAACTCTACCGGTATCTCCGAGCTGTTTGAGGGCCTGTCAGCTGGAAGGAAGTACACCACCTGGGTGACCACACATAGTGGACCCTTCAATGCATCATCTGAACCGGTCACTAATGCTACCTGTAAGTATGATGAATTTGTTATATTTTCAGGTTTTGTGTTGCATCATATTCAGTAATTTACAGCCAGTAACAAGTTCCAAACGTGCCAAAAACGTGGTTTGGCACACATTTTCACAACTAATTAGATTACTTTACGTTATTGTTAATTTTCTGAAGCATACTGTGAAGTTTTAGGGTTTTTTTGGAGCATCTTCTGCATCTTCCAGGAAACTGCAGGTTACTCGACTTGAATTTCGTCTGACATTAGGAATCAAGATAAGCAGTTAAATATTCTTTGCCTTTCATGTGTCATCACGTAGTACTGCCGTTGTAAACACAACTGATGTTCAAACCTTGATGGTGCTTTCAAGGACATGATGGTGCTCAAAGATGACATGCTAGGTCACACCATCATTACTGCACTTCTCTGGCATCAAACAGGTCCTTCTGCATGACAGCACATATGTGCGGTAGGACATTAATACAAGAAAAAAAAAGTTCCGCCTGCAACAGCAATGCATGGCAGCAGACAGGTGTTGCATTGACAAACTGTGTTGTAGGAAAATCTAATGGACAAACAGGCAAACATGTATATAGTGAACAGGATGATTGGTACTTTGTGGTCATCTTCCCAAAAATTAAAGGCAATTACTTATTAACTGAGATGGTTTACCTGTCTTGAGCAAATTTCTGCAAGTTGAATTTCTTACGGTGGTGAAGTGACTGGAAACCAGTGGAAGTAAGAGCAACTAAAACGAAAAAGTATGCTTTGGAAAATGGCCTTCTGTAATGTCAAATATTTGTGTTTTGTAAACAACAGACCCTTTAAACATGCACGTTCTTGTTAGTAATTAAAGAATTTTGATGTTAATGTGCTGCAATTCCATCCCCTAAGTTCCTAATGCTCCCGGGCCAATTGAGATCGTGATGAAGACAACCAACTCCATTCACATTAGTTGGACGGATGCTCCTCTGATGACCGGTGCATCATTCTACTACCAGCTCACAAATATATCATCCCTGGGAGGCGAATACATCACTACCACAAACAACAGCTATACTTTTGCCCCCCTGGATTCTGGGACTTCCTACAACATCTCCGTGGTAACAGTGGGTGCCATGAACTTTATGAGTGAGAGGGTTCAGAGACATTCAGTCACCACAAGTAAGTGTTTTATTTCTGTACCCAAACAATGTGCAGGCACAAGCCATTTTCTCTTGCTCCTTTATGGTCTGGATTAACTTTTACATTTCTCCAATCTCTTTAAAACAATCAGAACCATTCGGTGTGGAGGTTCCTAAGGCTTCTACAGACGAGGAGAGCATCACAGTCACGTGGAACCGCCCTCATGAATACAAAGAAAGCTATCAGTACAATTTGACCTGGCAAAGCTCAGATGCTTCCATCATTAACCATACCTTAACTAAAGACGTAACGCTTAAGATCAACCACCTGGTTCCTGGCAGCAGCTATACGATTACTGTCACCACACAGACCACAGATGGAACACGGAGTGATTCAAGATTGATTTCCGCCTGCACAAGTATGGACATAACAGCAGCTTGATTCATTTCATATAGACATATACGTATGAAAAATGTGAAAAGCAAGCATATTTTGAGAGTGATTCTGTATACTAAGTTTTTAAATGTTATTTAATAAGGATTGATTCAATCTTAGCTACTATTTAGATTTTTTTTTTTAATCAAAAATTATTTCTTTGTATCCTGTGAGTCCTTTTTAAAGTTTCTGTCAGTTGCTCATAATGTTTTTTTTTAAATGATGGAAAAGAAGCTACCCCAGGTGGCCAAGTTTTAAACCACTCAAAGACATTGCAAAATGTTTTATTCATGGATTATCAAAGTTATTGTTTATCTGACTTTCATTTCTGTTTCTGCTGCAGATGCAAGCCCAGTGAAAGACTTAACATGTGAAGGTCCAAACAAAACAAATGCAGAAATCATCCTGTCCTGGACAAAACCTGATGGCCAATACAAAAGCTTCCAGATCAATAGAAGTAACAGTGAGACCATCAAGTTGACAAGCTCCTGTAACCCAAATTGTAATCACACTATCTCCAACCTAAGTCACAACTATGAATACAAGCTGGTTATGGTCACTCTGAGCTGTGGACTACCCAGCACTCCTCTGTCTCTCAGCTGCATGACAGGCATCACACGTAGGACATTATTCTTTGTTGACAATATAATTACAACTTTTAACTTTTAATTACTTTTATATTTTTACAATATTTGACAAAGAACTTCTCAAAATCTAATCTTTTCTTTCTCATATTTTTCTGCAGATCCACCAGTTCCAAAAGACTATGACAAACTGACAATGGTGACTGACACAGTGTACAACAAGTTCTCCCTTCAGATCAGTTCTGAGCTGCTGGTTAACACCAATGGGCCAATCACTCATATTGGCGTGCTGGTGACAGACAATTCACCGGGTGAGTTTCTTTTTCACCTCTTAATGTCAGAGAGTGTTGTGACTACGTCATGCTATCATTATCCCTTAGTGCTGAAATGACCCCTTGTTTAGCATGACTCGAATGCTGGACAGCAATTTAATTATCCCTAGTGTTACTTGCTGTATTATTTATTTGTTTTATATGATAAATAAAAAGAACTTCCCTGTGAAAAGCCAATAACTGTTTTCTGTAATTCCTGTCCTTTCAGACGTTAACACTTCTAATCTGAGGGCGTACTTGGGGAAAACATATCAACAGTGGAGTGAAAAGAGTACTTCTGTTTTCCTGGCAACAGTCAAAGACAACGACTTCCTATCGCGCAGTGGAGAGAGCTATCTGATTGTAGAAATAGGAGATGAATCTAAATGGAACAGCTACACCAATGGTGCCCTCAAGGCCACTGAAAAATACCAGTAAGTATTGAAACCATATTATGTATAATAGATGTGCTGCAGCAGAAAATGTAGTAACTTCTCAAAAAGAGAACAACTTGTCAAAAACTGGTAAGATGACCTTCTTTATGTGTTATTGCAGTATTATGTAAAATCATTATTATATGAATTGACAACTACTACTTCTTATGTGGTGAATTGTTTGCTTTTTGTAAGTAGTCATTAAAATGACTGATGATGTAGAAGTATGAACAATGCAATAACTGGAATGATAAAGAATTTGTGTGTTAAACAATGTATTTTAATCATTTTATTCTAACAGGTTATGTAATGGAGGATGTCATTCGTCATGTAACTTGTAGTACAAAGTCTGGTTACTTGTGTTTTACAATTTGATATGTTTAATATAATTTTTGACACATTAGAATGACTGTACACTTTGACAAGTCATTGCATTATTCAGCAAATATTAGAGCACGAGTTGCTTGAACCTAATGCTGTAATGGAACTGACGATAGTTTGTTTAATCCTGCAGATATGCCATCGTGTTGTTCACCAGTCTGAGTGTGGAAAATGACCTTGTGAATTATCAAAGGTCACTGGTCTCAATAACACCTTTTTATCCAGCTCTACAACTCCCACAGAACCCAGGTACCACATTCAACTTATTTTTGTTTGTTTGTTTTTTAGTTTGTTGTTTTTTGCTGTGAACTGTTCCCATAATGTGAGGAAATGTTCATTGTGCTCTTTCTGTGTCTTTCCGTCATAATCTTTGTCAACATTTAAGCCGTCATTGGGTTTGCTATCGGAGCAACACTGGGAATTTTCTGCATTCTCTTCATCATCCTCATCGGCTTCATTATCTACTGGAAAAGGTTTGTCACCATCATCACTGGTGAAAATAACTATTAAGTGTGTAGGACTAAACTCTAAACTCACTGTTTATGTGCTGTAGGTTATCCAACAAAGAATCATCAGATATCCAGATTCATTCTATGAGGTAAGGGTTTTAATTTTTACAATGTTGAACAATTAAACTAAATAGAAAACAATTGTTGCTATAACTATTGATAAATATTGCATTTTTTCTTCTTTCTTTTTTCAGAGCCAAAGTGTAAGTATAAATCCTTTAAATTGCATCAAAGGTTACACATGATGACAAGTTGCACGGTCGGTGATTTTCAGAGCGAAACTTATTCCTCTTGTCTTCTGGTGTCCATTTGAGCAGGAGCGTTGCTGTGAGGGTGGAGGACTACGAGGCTTACTACAGGAAGCAGAAAGCAGACTCCAACTGTGGCTTTGCTGAAGAGTTTGAGGTGAAACATTAGCTCAATATTCAAAGCTTATCCATATCAGTGCATCAGTGCTTAAAATTATTCTATCATCATAATTTTGATTTTGGGACCAATATCAAAATTATTCCCAAAATATTGTATATCATGAAATAAACTGGGATGTAATGCCAAAATAAATGTTATACTGCTATATATTTATTGTTGGTAAAGGCCGAAATGACCATGAAAGAAATTTTGATAATTGTGTGTCCTTGCTGTCATTAAGTTGCTTTTCTGGACCTGTACAAGCACCAGATTTTGGGCATATAGTGAGCCACCCAATCAACAGTCCCACTTTTTGTCTTTCATTCAAAGGACCTGAAGCTTGTTGGTACAGGTCAGTCGAAAACCAGTGCTCTGACTCTGGAGAACAAGCCCAAGAACCGCTACAACAACGTGCTTCCCTGTGAGTCACTTTAACAAATCCACCTCTGCTACTTCCAATCATAACACTCATTACTCTTTAAACTATATCATCTACTATCATATCTATTACCATCATCACACTTCTGCTCAGACATTAAATCAAAGTTATCTTTCAGTTCAATAACACAGCACGGGGAAGTATAACTGCAGTAATTCAATTCATCTCAATGCTTAACATTGTACATATATATATATATAGCAGTCCTTTCTATTACATTTTTTCATTTCATTTACCCTCTGCTCTCGCCCCCTAGATGACTCGTCTAGGGTGAAACTGTCTATTATCCATGGGAGCCCATATGATGACTACATCAATGCTAATTACATGCCGGTGCGTACTGACACTCTTAAAAGCAGCTCTCTGCCTCGTTCATTGCTTCAGTATCAGTAAACATCCTACTGGACCACATAGCTGCTCATTCTTTTGCTTAATGCCATGCTATTTAAACTATTCTGCCTTCGTCCACACTGATGTTTGAAACACTTGAGAATCTCCTTGAAATCTGAACAGAGTGGATGTTTGTGTTCTGTTGCTGGGCTCGTGTTCTGTTTGGCAGGGTTACAACTCCAGGAAGGAGTTTATTGCAGCTCAGGGTCCTTTGCCCACCACAGTCAACGAGTTCTGGAGGATGATCTGGGAGAAGAATGTACAGACCCTGGTCATGCTGACACGCTGCATTGAACAGGGAAGAGTAAGTACGAACACAAAACACCACAGCTAGCAGTGACACGTGTGTTCACATCCACAAACATAGTGATTTTTAGTGTGTGAGTGTGATCCATCCATAGATACATACAGTGTATGGTCCATCAATTAATAAGTGAAATAAGTGATGCAGTCTGTTACAACTCAACCATTGTCTTCCCACTTAAGGTCAAATGTGAGCAGTACTGGAATTCTGGCACCAAGCACTTTGAAAATATCACTGTGAAAACAACCTCTGAAATACCACTTGAAGACTGGACCATCAGGGACTTTGACATTAAAAATGTAAGTGGCAAGATATAATCTTCCTAGGAGGGTAAAAATCAACAGTGTGTCAGTAAAAATCATCACCTATTAGTGATTATTTAACAGCTTTAGTTTGGAATACTTGTCCCAGAGCCTTAATAGTTATATGAGTCAACAAACAATACTCAACACAATGTACACTAATCACACAGGACTACAAATATTTAACACTTAACCTGTGTTGGTATGTGCTCCAATTACTTTCTGGGCACCAGGAATTGTGATCTAACTTGTCAGTAATTGTGAAAATCTATATATTAGCATGCTTAAAGTCTGATTGTTCACAACCTTGTCTGTAATTTAATTCAATCAACTACTACAAACATTTTTGACTGTTCATATGTGTTAATTTCTCAGTCACAACTATTTTATGTGCATGTTTGCCCTTCAGATGAAAACAGCAGAGACCCGCACAGTTCGTCAGTTCCACTTCACAGCCTGGCCGGACCATGGGGTACCAGAAACCACCGAGCTCCTCATCAGCTTCAGACATTTGGTCAGAGAGCACATGGACCAATACTCCAGACACTCTCCTACCGTGGTCCACTGCAGGTCTGCTGTGGATTTTGTTCTATATAACTGTTTCAGAAATGACAAAAAAAAACTCTGAATAAAAAGTCTGTCATTATATCTGTTATTCTGTCTCATTCTCCTCCCTCCTTTGTCTATGTCTTTACTCAGCGCTGGTGTGGGGCGCACAGGTACCTTCATAGCCATTGACCGTCTGATCTTTCAGATTGAAAGGGAAAATATTGTGGATGTGTATGGCATCGTCCATGATCTGCGTATGCACCGGCCCCTCATGGTGCAGACAGAGGTAGGACTGTGCCCAAACACATTGGTTTTTGTCACTAAAGTCTTACATGTTGATGATCACTAAGCTGCAGCTCAGTGAACTTTTGTACTCGATGTCTCTGCAGGACCAGTACGTCTTCCTAAACCAATGTTCAATGGACATCATCAGATCGAGAACTGGAACCAATGTGGATCTAATCTACCAAAACACTGCTGCACTCTCCATTTACGAGAACTTAGACCCCAAAAAAGGTTTTCACAAAAATGGGTACCACAACGCATAGGCCCAGGTAACCACTTCTCTCTTTACTCTTAGCAAGAAACTGAGCAGATATTTGTAAAGGGAACACTTTTAGCAGATGTTGTGCTGTATTTATTTTTTTTATAGTCCACCAGTGACGCTCTTATTAGGAATCTTCTAGTTGCCAGCATTTAAACTTTTTTCTGGTATTTATTTCTTAAAAATGTTGAATATTAGATAATGGAGAGAACTGTATATGGGGATACAATAATCAGTGACCAAAAATATTTTGATTATATGTAAACTTTTGTCAAATAGAAAATTGGATTGTTTCTTACAATGGCATATTTTTGTAATGTTTAGCTGTCTTTTTTTTATTTTTTGCTTGCTTACTACTGTATATGACTGCTCAGGTATGATGGATGCTGTATAGGTATTATATATAATACACTTTTGTCAGAGAAAAACTTCATTAAACCTTTGGAATTGCCTTGTAAATGTGCCTTTTCAAAACATGTGTGCTGTAATACCAGTAGGTGGCACTCTTCCATTTTTGTTTTTATGGCTGAGGCCAGAAATTACTGTTATATTATGTTAAGTGTCACAATCTATAGTATGACATTTTACTTAAGTTGGTTAGTACATCCAACCAATTCCTTTTTGACAACTTTGCACCTCTTAAGTTAATTTGAAATGTGCAATGCCTTTAATGAAGGAGTTTTGTTATTTGTTGTAGAGTCTCTTGTATGTGTATGCACTGTAGGGAATAATGCACTGGATGCATTTGTGTTTCTACTCTGTCCACTTTTTTAAACTATGGAGGTGTTTTTGTTTTGTTTTTTTATCAGGAGTGGTTTGGCCAGTGCTTTATGAAACAGTTTTGCTTTTGCTATGTAGGCATTTTGCTATGTACCCCGAATTTGATTATTACAATTGAACTAGATTACAAATTTGGGTCACATCAAACAAAAGCTCAGGAACTCAAACAGTGAAAGCTGAACATTTAACTGGTCGGTAATCCATACTGCACCAGTGTGTAGTGTGAAGAACTCAAAGGTCATATCCATTGTTTTGTTTTGTTAATGTCCTTCTTCCCTGCATTGTACATTCCTCATAAAAAGAACAATGTTATGTCACTTCCTGCTGCATATCTAGTCAATCTATGGACATTTCCTGTGATGTTAAAATCACCAGAGGAGCACAAGCTTTTTTTTTTCTTTTGCTTCTTAAGGGCAAAATTTTCCATGGGGCAGGTACGTTTTATATTAAAAAAAAAATCATTCATGTGTGTGGTTAGCCTGTCGATATTTTAAATTTGTGTTTTGTTTTTATTGTATCATAATGTACTTAGAAAATAATTGAAAGCACTTATGTTTTTGATGAAAAGCAAGAACAGCAAATAGTCACAAAGGATGTGTAGGATGTTTTTGAAATGCTTTATGAGATGCTTGCTGGTACAATGCAAAGACAAAATGAGCAAGGATTTATTATTTGTGTACTGTCATACAAAATGGGATTAAAGATGTTATTACATTTGAACCCCCCCATTTGTCTATGGCTATGTAGTGTGTGGTTTCATCATCAATCTTCCCTTTACTTGAATCCAACAGTTTCAATGACAGCTTTTCACACTTGCCATAATGTACTGTAATCGGTTCACAATCATGATTGATTTATGATGCTCTGAGCTGATGTTGCATGCTAGTTTTTGTGTTAAATAACATTTTACAAGCTAATATCATTAAAAACATGAATTCTGCAATCTGTGTGACAGTTGCACACTAGATACTGAACTGCTGATAAATTCATTTTGCAAATAGTTTCAAAACTATTTTAGTCAAGCAGAAAGATCAAAGGGAGCATAACAATCAAATATGCTGCAGGCTACAGAGGAGGACTGAGCTGGCACACCTCTGCATTATTTAGAGCAACTTTGAGGTTGCAGGTAGCTAAGTGCACCCTCAAAGGATGAATAGCTAATGCCATTTCTCTTTCTTACTTCATAGGAAAAAGCTTTTACAGAGACAAGACCGGGAAGCTTCAAAAAGTTCTAATTTTACAGCTAGCAGTCTTGGGGATTTTATTCAATATGAAGGTGTTTTTAAGGGCAATCATTTCCACACAGCACAGGGCTTTCCTGGCATGGTGGTAATATAAGGATTTTGTCAGCACGTCAGCTTCAGTAAGCCTGATATTTCTCACATCTCATATGACCTCTCTGCCCTTACTTTCCTCCATTCTCCATCTCTCCCCTCCACTCCTCCTCCTCTTCATTTTTCATGTCTCTCAGAGCCACAAATTGCATCTAAAAATAGATTTAACATTTGGATGCCTCTCTCTAGTTTCCTATGCTGTGAGATGCAATTAAAAAACAATATACAGAGAGCTAGAACCATTATATGGTAATGCAACCTGCAAACACAAAATGGACAAAACTGGGTAATCCTAATTTAATGACTCAAATGCTTATGTGCCAGCAAATCCTCCATAATGGATTACACCACGATATTTCAGATTATGATGGAGGCGGTAACAGGTGCATGTCTCTGAAAATCAGGATTCATGACCTGTGAAGTTGAGGAGAACACAACCACACAGCTATGGAGCAACCTGACCTTTAAGTTTAAGTATTTCTACCTGTAGTTACACTGTACATGAATGAAGACTACTATGTGTGCATATGGCTCTTGTTGAAAATCATGTCTAGGTCAGTAAAGCTATGATGGACTCTCAGTTTGACAAAGCCAATAAAAGCAAACATATTAATCCCAATACAATTTACAAGGATAAATACTTCTTATCAAATTGGTAACAACAGAATGAATGTTCTCTTGCTACAGTGCAGTCTGTAGTATTACAGCTGTTTTGTTTTGGTTCTCTACTCCAGTGCATTTGGTTTGAAATTAAACAATTACTGTGAGGTCAAAACTTTCCCCCTTAATTTGATTGTCTTTACATCCACCTGAGATAAACAGTGTAGAGACTGTGGCCCTTATACCCACCAACAGGAGTAAAAAGGTCATTGATTCCCACACTGTCAAGCCAGTTTGGATGTCTGATCTGTACCCTCATAGTCTCTTGAAATGCACCATGCAATGTAACTACGATTTTAGGTTTTTGTACTTTACTTGAGTGTCTCCATTTTCCGTTACTTTCTACATCTACTCCACCACAATTTAGATGGATATTGTACTTTTTACTTCACTTCATGTATTTGACAGCTTTAATTTAAGGTTTTCCCAATAAAACTGTTTAGCAGAGGTAGCAAGCCACCTAGACACAAACGCATATAAAACATGTGACATATATAACATACAGTATGATCAACTTATAAAATATGATGTATTGTTGTGGGTTTTATTACCCAACAGTAGATAAAGTAGGTAAACCAGCTCCACCTGGAACAGCTATAACAATAAAATGCCACTTAAATGTTAATTCATCATTAGTAATCATGCACAACTGACCTTTTTTATAGCAGACACTTATAGGTTGTCATAACAGGAAGTACAGGTGTTAATGATAGCTGTGTTCCATTTCATCGTGTGAGTCAGCCATGTCAGTGAATGAGAGTACACAATGGATCATTTTTACAGGAGACATTTTGACATAGCAGGAAAAGCTGGAGTGGAAGTAATAACACAAACGATGGCTCAGTTCCATTAAGTGTCCCTGTACCCAAGTGAACCAGCATACACTACAGCAGGGAAGTGGCTAATCTAAATGGAACGCAGCTGTTATTAATGTTACTGATTACACTTGTGTTTGTCCTGCCATTGATAATATATGTATATAACACTGACAGAGGCCATTGTGCTGCCTAATGACTGCTTTTGTGTTTGAGCCTTTAAGAACATTTTGATGATAATGCTTATAAACTTTTACTTTATCTGTAATAGTGTACTTTTACATTCTGCACTGCTATTTTTACCTAAATAAAAGATCTGAATACTTCTCCCAGCACTGTGAAATACATCTGTTGCTAATATTATACTTAATAAAATGTTAAAGGCTTCTCTCACCCCAGCTTGTAGGCAGTAATGAAGTCTATTCAGAGCTTTTACTTTAGTAAAATATATATATATATATATATATATATATATATATATATATATATATATATATATATAAACCCTCAGTTACAAGTAAAAGTCCTGCATTGAACTGTAGGCTACTTAAGTAAAAGTACAGAAGTATTATCAGCATAATGCACTTAAAGTATCAAAAGTAAATGTACTCATATCATGCTATTATATATTTTTATTATCAGATGATACTGATGCCTTCATGTGTAAGCAGCATTTTACTGCTGCAGTTGGCCGAGTTGGAGCTAATTTCAACTAGATTGTAAACAATTTTAACAACAACAATGCACTGTATTTTTATGTTTAGGTTGATATTAAGTTGATTTCTGTATGTAAAATCTTAATATACAAAGTAACTACAGCTGTGATCCATAAAAACCTCCACCAGCAGACACAGGAACAGAAGCTGTTGCTTTACTGAACTGTTCAGTTATCAAACTGGACTTTACATATCACATCCCTCTTTTAATCTCTGCACTGGTCACTTTCATATCGACTTAATATTCTACATTGCATTCAACTTCCCTTTTTACATAATTTAATTATTTATTGTACATGTCACATATAATTTTTGCACTTGTCACCATTTCTTGGTCCATATTTCCTTTGTACAGTCAATATTTCACGTTTTTCTCCCATTTCAAAACTATAATTACTCCATTCCGTAAATAGATTTTAAATTTTTCATTTAATTTTAGCACTACTTTGTTTATTTTATCATCTCATTATTATTATTACCTTAATCTTGTTATATTTTCATTCCTCTATGTATGTATGTATAATTCTCTGTATGATTGCATACTTGGCTAATGAACAGATTCTGATTCTGGATTAAATGTTGTTAAATAGAAAATACAACATTTCCTTCTGGGCTGTGGTGGAGCAGTACTTTCAATAACGCATAAAGTACAGACATCTAAAAATTGTCCAACCTGGGTAAATGTACTTAGCCACATTCCGCCGCTGCCTGCAGGTCACATTAATCAAGTTGATCCGCAGCTCGGAGCCATGCAGCAGGTGTGGTGCGCTACTGTGGCCGCAGGTGTCGCCAGAGCTCCCTGTGTGGCAGCAGACTGCAGCCACATGAACCGCAGCAGGAGGATCCAGTCCAGTCCGCTCCTCACTCTCCATGTTGAAACGGAGCAACTTCTCCTTCAGCAGACTCCCACCTTTTTACTGCTCCCCCACACAGCCCCGTGCTATGACGCCGGACTGGGAAGGAAGCTGGGAAACAACTGTATGAGCGCTACCCTGGTCGACACAGAGTAAGTTCACATTTTAAGTTAGCTCCTCTGTCTCACTACACCACACCAACACGCCGAGAAAGATAACTTGCTATTAATCTTTTTTTTTTTAGCCAACGTTACTCGTATTTCTACAACTAACGTGCGGAATATAATTTATGCGCTATTTTTACGCTAGCTAGCAAAGATAGCATTGACTCACAAGAATGAGGAGGATTTGTCTTCTCCCCCAGAAGCCAGACGTGTAGTTTTGAGCATCTTAACGACGCAAATGTTTGAAGGAATTTGGTCACTTTATGTGTTTGGTTTACCGTCTGGCTAACGTTTCTAGCTAGCTACATAAAGTCAACCCTCATCACCATGTTAGCGAGTTAGCGGAGCGGACGGAGCCCCATGCGGCTGCAGCTTGGGTGTCACTTGTTTGCATGGCAACCATGATACCTACCCGATGTCTGGGGTGGCTATGACAAGCATCTGGACGATTTCCTTGTATATCAGTCGTTTTACCTTCGTGCTATCACCTGCGCTAAATCGGAAACTGTGTGTGGGTAAAGGGACCAGTCAACGGAATAAGAGCACATGTGGCAGAGCAGTCATCTGAGGAATAACCATAGCGATAAATGGCACTTAGTAACAACCTCCATTATTTAAGGCAATGCTAAGACTACTTAAATAGTACTTAATGACATGCAGCACGCAATGTGTAGCATGCAGTATGTGTAATGACATCACATAATGTCGTGTGACTATATGCAGAGGAGTCATAAAAAGCCTTGATAGGTTTGTAGGCATTTAAATGTCAAATAAAGGCACTGCAGGCCAAGCTGTAACCTTTGTGATGTGTTCACTACCAGCACGTTATGATTGTCAACAGACTTTTCTGCAGAGTCCTCTCTCAGGTGGTGTTAGGGGCATTTAGAGGTAGTTTTTTAGTTATTTGAGAAGGTTATTGCTTTTAGTTTCATATTATCTGCTTTGTGACACAGCCATTATGCGCGGTGTGAACATGACTGTCTTGACTAGAAATTAAATGAGGGGCTTTGTGATTAGAGCTAGTCAGATAATTCGGTAGCGCCAATATATCAGCCAATATAGGTTTACTGCAGACATGTCTGTATGTATGTTGGTTAATAACTCAAAATTTGCAGTAGAGAAATGCCAAAATATGCTTGAGATCACTTGAGAACACTTATGCACTCAGTACGTGTCTTTGGCCCCAAGATGATACTTATCTAAAATGATATATCTTTTATATATAAAAAAAGACTATTGGCTGATGCATGATAATCAGATTTTTTAAACTCTCAAATGAAAATATTGGCCTCAAAGACCCTAGCATTGGCAGGGCTTCACTTGTGATATTTGATCTTGATGAGATAATAACTAAACGTGGAGATTTTACAGTGCCACATCGCCTCATCCATCTCTGTCTACTCCCAGTAGAGACAAAGATAGAAGAGCTCATCATCTTTAATTGTGGGGTATTATGTGGAGTTGGGTTTGGCTAGAGATGAGAATAACACCAGAGTGCACTTTAGGTAATAGTTTAAAGGGTTAGTTGAGTGTGTCACTCAAAATACTGGGAAAAAATAAATCTGAAAAGAGGCAATCTGAACACAAGAGGAAATGATTACCGGAGTGCTGAAAGTGAAATGTCTAGTGATGTTTGGGAAATTGCAACCAAGTGTGAACAGACAGTTTAACAATATGTCTCTTGTTCCCCGCGTTCTGTTTTTATACTAGCTCTGCAAAATCCTTATTTGCTTTTTTTTTTTTTTTTACCTCAGTCTTTCTGCAATCTGTCTTCACTTTCAAGCAACATATTTTAGTTATACAGAGCAATAAATGTCCAGTATTAGAATTATTTGTCAGACTCGCATTTCACAAAAATTGATCTGATATTGAATGACCTCAAAATGTCATACTGCAAGTGGTGTCAGTAGCAGAGATGGTAACAGATTGGGCATTTGAAGGTCATTAATACTAAACAGCCATTTGGAAATGGGTCAAGAGATCAATAACAACAGACACTATTTGCTTATGCTAGTCTGTGTTGCTTTAAATACTAATGGCGTTCTTCAGATTAAGCTTTAATCCTCTACAACTAAGCAAATCAACATCTATTCCATTTTTCCAATATAGCTTTTGTTATGATGGGAGGTATTCTGTGCTGACCTGTAAACACCCAAAGTCTGGTCGTCATGCCATGTGACAGTCTACCTTGCACTAATCAGGCAGGGATATTTAATGGTGTTGGTCTCTAAGCCTATCAACTAGAACTGTGGCTTTGCTCTGCCATGGATGACAAATGAGGCGAGAGTGATACTGAATGAAGGAAAGAGAAGGGTGGTGAGAATGTGAAGAGCTGTTTGAGTCACTTTCTGTGGGTGGTTAGTGCTGTGTTTTTTTTTTTTTGTTTGGTTTTTTTTTAATATCACTGCTTTTTCTAGGAGGAAGACACAGCAACAGATGTCCCAACTTCCATGCTGTGCTGTGAGAAATACTTAAAAAAAAATAGCATGTCCAAGCAGACACTGTGGATCTGACCTAGAGAAGAAGCCACCCGTGTCCCTGGTTTCAGTCCAGCTGGGGAACTTTGATGCATGTCCTCCTTTTCTCTCCCCTCATTTCCAGTCTAACCTCTAATATCCCCTCTAAGAAAATGTGAGAAAATGCCCCGAAAATACTTAACAAGAAAAGAGGCTAGGGTGTCAGAATAAGGGAATCTTTCTTGACATTATAGCAACAGAAAACACAGTGACACAAATGACAAAGAGGATGTTTCAAGCCAGAATCAAATCAGTTCACGTCTGGTGGCATACTTCTTAAACCACTCAACCAGCGGAACAGTCATTGCATATTCAGGTTTATCTATGGGCAGAGTCAGTCATGAGTGAAGTCTAAAACGAAGAATGGTCAGCAGTTTGGATATTTCAATACATGCACCTGAGCATTTGAGAGGGCTACAGCACTGCGTATCTTTTATCTCTGTCTGCTAGGGATTTCTGGAGCCAAACTGTCTCTGACACTTTTGTGTTTCAATTAATGATATGTCAGCCATTGTGTGACAGGAGGACAACCCTCTTGGAACAGTTATCTTGTGTATATTTCAGTGACATTTTTCAGGTCAGTGTTTCCCCTATATTCATTCTGCAGCAGCGCACAGCTGCTAAAATTTTCACACGATCATTAATATCAATAGGCTGCTAATGATCAATTTTACCACTTCATATAGCAGACGCTTTAATCCAAAGCGATGTACATCTGAGAGTTTATACAACACGAGCAAGAATCAACTGCTGGAAAAGAGAAGGGAATTAGCCCTGAAGTTAGCAACAATGAGTAAGCCTAACCTGACCAGGCTTACCTAAGTCGACTGACCTTTATGGTGGACCAGCTATTCTCATTTTAGTATCTATCTCAGCCACTTCTAAACAAAGAAATGTCTGGCTGCTGAGTCTCTCCCAAGTCTTAGGAAGCACACCCCCCCCACCCTAAAGCAGTCAACCTAGGGGAAACACTGCAGGTGCACCACACCTCTGAATTTCTTTATGCAGCTCATGCAGCTTTATGCTGTATTGAGTGTGCTCTGTGCAGTTGTAAAATTAAGTTACAAAACAGAAAACTAAAAAATGCATTTCCTGCATGCATACCCGCCATTGCTTGCAGCTAAAATATATTTGCTTAAAAAGCTACAAGCTGAACTGCATTGCTGGAGAAGGTGGATGTGGTGTTGCCTGAAGGGTGCGTTACACCTCTAGACTTATGCAAAGTGTGCTCTGTACAGGTGTAATATTAAGGAAAAAAAGCACACTGGTGCATCAGCTAGGGCTGGGATTCAAGATTTGGTATTTTCAAGATTAGTCAAATTTTGACAAATGTTAAATTGACAACAAATAGCAGCATCGCATACATGCAAGTCAAAAGATATCACAGTTAGATTCTCACCTAGCTACTGTAAAACACAGGAGTTACTTTTGTTTTCCATAGTTTCACCTTTATTTTACTGGGTTATATGTTCATTCAACAGTTTGGAGCATTGCTGTTTTTTGATCAGATCCAGTTTGTCATATCAGAGCTATAGTGAAGTTTATTTATCCCATGCAATGTTTCAGATGTTTGTTTCTCTGCCAAAAGCTTGTTGACAAGGGTGTTAAACTGAAATTGAAACTGACTGTTCTGATTTGTTTGTGTCATGTTGTCGTGCCTCATTGTTTAATGTTTAACTGCACCATGACCATGTGTTCATAGTGGCAGTAACACCAAAAAAAAAAAAAAAAAAAAAAATCAAATGAGTGCCAAGAGGCGAGGAGAGACTAGACAACAAGGACTGATGGCAGGTTTACTTTCATAGCCAGTAAGTGGAGCTTTTGCCTGAATTGCAAAATACAAAATAGGCAGTACAAGGTGCAAAGAGTGCACTAATGCAGACTCTTGGCATGCTGTATTGCCAAAGAGTGTCACTTATCACTATAGCAGTCTTTTCCATAAACTTTGATTGCACTTGATTGTCAGGACAAGTGTGAAAATTCTTCCACTGCAGCAAGCCTAGTAATTTTCCAAAAAGCGAGTCCTGTGAACTATTAGTTTGAATCTGACTGCTCTTTACAATGGAAGTGTCCTACTCCAGGGTTTGATAAGTGGCTCAGGGCCTTTCCAGTTCCCCCGAGATGTGAATGCTTTCCCCGACATCTAGTGGGGGAATCTAGGCTAATACTGCTCCATATTGAATCTGTCTCTCTGCCCCTCGAGAGTAAACGCACTTTTATCAGCCTCTGTTGTGCCAAGATTCCCTTCCCCCTCCCTCGGTCTTACAGAGTTTTTGTCATAAGTAACTTTACAGCTGTAAGTTGGCCTTTATGTCAAAAAACAGGTTTTGTTCTTGCAGAATGTCATATTTTTCCCAGAGAAAACTCATTTGTGTGAACAAAATAGGGCAGTGCTGACATTTTCAAAGTTATGGTATGGTTTCATTATTCAATAGGGAAAAAAATAACAAGGTGACGCACTGTGTGCTATATGGCCCTATACATATGTAATAAGCTGTTGAAAGCTTTTAGAACAAGTATATCGCATTATAAAAGCTACATTACATCATTGTGAACTTTGATACACCTGTCTTTGATGTGGAAATCCATTCTGGCTCAGTGTGAACTGTTAAAATGTTAGCTATTCTTCATGAAGACACCAGGATTATAACACCCTGTTGTGTGTGTAGACTGTAGTCTTTTGTATCGGTACCACATTAATCCAGGGAAGCTGTTTCTCTTTTTCTTATTACGAAAGTGAGAAAAAAACACTTCAGACCTCATAAACTGCATTTGTGACATTTTACAATATAACTGGAAACTGGATTTTTCCATTATGCGATCTGTATGCAGATTGCAGAATGCTGGCAATGTTACTTGTATTGTGTGTTTTATAATACTTGATAACTAATAATCTCTGTCTCCTCAGGTTTCTTGTTGTTATTTTCTTAACTAAAACCTCACAGAATACTTGACAACTCAACAGTGTGTACTTAGTTTTGAACTGCTTCGTGGATTCAACTGGGGTCGCTTGTGGCAACCTGTATTAATTTATGTATTGCAAAATTCTAAATAAAATTCTCTCTTTAATGTAATTTGGTAGATATTTGGCTATAACTGAAAATGCAGACTATTTTTTTAATTTCTATTCTTTGATCAGAAAAAGAGTTTACGTTACCATTCCTCCAGCGTCTCTCTGATTTACCACATACACGTGCACTCACACACCCACACACAAATTTAGGGTCTGCGACTAACCCTCATGACCCCTGACGTTTCTTCCTAGGCTGCAGGGCAGCCGGCGTGTGTATTTATAGAGCAGGTTTAACACCATAGATCCACTGTTCTTTTTACAGAGGCAGCAGCGGCCGCAGCAGTCTCACAGTAGCTAGCGCCTCTGCAATCAATATCCACCTCTCACTCGTCTCTAGCTTAATGTATGGAGCTGCTAAGTGTGTAAATGCTGCCAACTTTTTTTGGTACCTAGTGTTTCTGTTTTGTAGAATTTATAGGTACAGTTGCAAAACTTCACAGAGAAACAGAAAATCAGACAAGTACAAGCACCATGAAACTGTCCAATGTGAAGAAAATATTTATTTAATGCCTGTGTGTGTCTGTTTGTGTACATGGAATACACATATTATTGAGTTATTAGGTAATAACCAGTCACATGACTTCACTGAGTATTCAGACTGAAGGTTGATGCTTCCTGCATGTCCTATGTTCATTGATATTGTGTGTATTTTTATTTGATGTACTTCTGTGTAGCGGTCAACAATTGTACAAGTTAGTGACAAGTATGTGGCAATGGCACATAATGTCCTCGTCACTGTCTACATCTGTCTAAAGCTGTGACAGGCCTTGCACAGAGATTTGGTCCAGTCACTGAAAATGATTGGCACCGTGCACACCCCATGTCAAATGCTGATAATCTGCAGTTTCAAGGGATAAGCTGCAGCGTCTGTGTTGAGTTTACAGCAGGGTTGTTGTAGGTTTTTGACATACAAACTGTTTTATTACGAAAGAGGTGTTGTTGAGAGGCTTGATTACGTCATGGTTTTAACATCAGCCTGTTAAAGCCCTCTTTGGAGGGTCATCACGGTGCTCTGTGCAGACTTTGTCAGATTGGCTCTAATTTTTGGCTTTTCGTGTCATAGCATGTCATTGCCTACGGACAAATTGATCGGTGACTATCAGTGTAATGTCATAACTTTGTCACATTGTATTTATGAGACTCTGTTTTGCTAATGAAGTAGTCAGGTGAAGGGAGAAAGTGACACTGTGTTAGATTACAGTAAAAGTAAACTGGCGGCACCCAGGTGTAGCTGTCTTTGCCAACCACCTCCCAAAAAGCAAGCCTTAACCTTTTAGAGAGACCTCAGGTTTCACAGCATGGAGGGTTTCCATGACACGGGACCATCATCTGACTTCGGTCTTAAAGTGATACTCCACCCAAAATCTGTCTTTTGGGTATTTTCACTGTCTAGTATTGAGAGGTGGCTGTAAAAGTGTTGCAGCTTTGACTTTTTCCAATAATAGTGCCCATGGTCAGCTTGAATCATGTTGGTTACAATGGATTCCCACAGTGACCAGGTGTCGCTCCGGAAAAAAGTGTCAAAATGTCCATGGAAACTGCTGCAGCATTGATTTCTCCGCTCTCCCTCCCTCCAGTGTTTGTGTCTCTGTGCAGCTAGCATTTCCCCCCTGCTTCCGCTCTTTTGAACTTACATAAACACATCTTGGTCTGATCTCTCTACTGAATGCACAGCGATGAAATTGATATCGAACTTCTCATCTAACTCCCGGCATGGGAGCAAACAAAGTATATTTTTCTGAAATGTCATGAGTATTCCTTTAATGCCAGATCATGATGCTTTTGTTGATGCGGCACTTTAAGCGTCTTTAAGTGATTGGTCTGTGTCCTCTTTCAATCATGCTGATAATTTTCACACAGCTACACAAGCAGATACAGCTGGTTATGGTTTATTGGCTGTTCCACTTACCTTTGAGAGAACTAGGAACATAAGTAATGATGTGGTGTTACATTTTTGATATTGACGTCTATATTTTATGAGACATGTCTTTTCTTGATTTCAAAAGAATTATATTTTGGCTGCCTTATAAACTATTCTGTCATCTACCAAGTATAAATTCTACCATGTTCTTTAAACGTCAGCATTTTCATGTCTGACGAGTGTGTCACTTCTGGATTCCACTCATTGTCCTAACTGTATTGAAGGATAAGTCTATAATCCATGGTCCATGACATGCTGTGATATAGTGAAATCAGTAGATCACCTGCTCCTGCGGTCAACAGATGGAAAAAGGAGACCTTACCTACCCTTCTATATCGACACAGTGGAGCGGGTTAGTGGTCGATCTGAATGGTTCCATGGCTTTTCCTCCTGTTCATGGTTGAACGGAGGTCAGACACCGCCAGACTTTGGTGAACAGGCATCTCTATTAGGGATGGAAACTTAATTACATGATACTGATGTTAAAATGTCATTTAACTAACTCGCAGGAGAGCAGGAGTGAGACAGAAAGTGTAAGTTAAATGTATCTGGTACTTATCTATCTCACGTTTACTAGAACCACGTCGTACCTGTTTCTTGTATGAAAGGCTTATTAAAACACCCAGTGGTCCCTCTATTTGTGGACTTTAACAGTTACTCTTCTAAGGCTGCTTTGCAGTTGTGCTGCAGGTGTGTGACATTCAATGAACAACTTGGTGATCACTGCGTAATTTAAAAACCTGGCCAACCACAGCCTTAGTTAGTTTATGAAAATGGCCATTCACATTTAATTTTTCCTATTTTGGTGATTATTATGCAGAATGACCTGGGATCTGAGTTAAGCAGAAGACCAGTGTAAATCAACTTAATGTCTGTTTTGATAAATGGGCTTTAACATACAAATACAAATAAAAGGCTGAGGTAATTCTTTAAAAAAGCCGTGTTTAAGAAAGCAGTGCATACCTGCAACGATTAGTCAATTAACAGAAAATTAACCAGGGTGACACAATACAGACACATTTTACATTTACTAGAAATGTGAAGTTTAAGTTGCACAGGGCAAACACATCCAGTTAAATATAAGAGACTGTGCTCTGTGTTTGTTTACTTTGCGTTACAACAAATTGTTCTTTCCTGAGTGCAATTAGCAACTTGAACCTCATAGTATTTATCTTAGATATGTGTGTCTTTTGTATCATTATAATGATTGAGAGAACATCATTGATCCCCAAACAATTAGTGAGGGAAAAGGGTTATTTTATATGGTGCTGTTGACTGTTGGTCCCATGTTGCTGGTTCCCATGTAACAGTTGCTCGTCCGTTTTATTGTGCCGAACCAGAGTTAAACCTAATGGCACAAACGAGCCCCAGGGTAGAAGGGCATGTGATGAGCAATAATTAGCCTGTAAGACATTTAAGTGCACTTACTGCTAAGTGCCCTTAGACCCAGTGCAATTTCTGTAAAGTCTAATGCAGTGCCATCATGAGCAGTGAGTGCTGGCTTTGTTTCCCTGTGACCTAGGCCTCTGACTTTTCTGTATTTAAGCAGGGAGGGTGATTACGTTTATGGTCTATTTGTCTTAGTGCCCTGGCTTAACTGGACAGACAATCCCTGTATACCTAAGAACAGGTAAATAAACAGCCTCCATTATTAATTTGGATTAAAGCCTGTAAGATTCAGGAGCAGATGAAAGTCTTTGTCAAAGCATCCATTAATTGAAAAGACTTAGTCCCACAAGAGACACTGACTTCATATTTGACTTTTGGGAGGTCTTTTGGCAACTTTCTACCGTCACAGCAGAGCCATGTGGCACCTCCTTCAGCCTTGCTTAAGATTACATTCAGATAAAGTGGACATGCATGAATGGTAGGGGTGTAACGGTACGTGTATTCATCTCGAACCTTCACGGTATGGACGTTATGGTTCGGTGCATGCAGTTGTTCGAAGAATACGCTTTGTGACCCAAACAATTACTGTTAAAATAGATCTGTTTTTTTCATGACAGTGTGAACAGCACAAATCACAAGGAATCTGATCTTATCAATTCAGATTTTGGTCACTTTCATATGTGGTCCTAGATCACGTCTGATTTTTTTTTTGCATTTTGACCTCAGTCTGAACAGTCATATCACAATTCATGCGACTTTTACATCACTCTAGATAGACATTGGTCAGAATTCTGCGCTGGCAGGAGTCACTCTGTTAATACAAACATGGAAGACAGCTGCGACAGTGGAGGGACAGTGAGATGTTAGACCTCGTAAGTACTTGGGGTGACACCACTGTGAGAGCAAAACTTGAAAAACTGCAAAACTAAAAGTTGCGTAGGCCTATGTTGCATGTAAGTGGTGTATAAATTTTGCCCAAATCTGATTAAATCAGAATGATTAGCTACAGCACAATGTAATTGGGTCTGTGCAGTAGTGACAAGTCTTCCCTATCCTAGTAGCAGGTGTTAAACAGAACTTGGTGACCCATCAGATTCTGTGATACTCAGATCCTTTACTTAAGTATCAGTACCACAATGTAAAAATACTTCATTACAAGTAAAAATCCTGCATTTAAAATCTTCTGAAGTATATAAGTATTACCATCCAAATTTACTTAAGAAAATTTAGATGGTAATACTATTTACCTAAAGCAAAATTAGTACTTTAGTAATAATTACTTTAATATTTACTTAAATTTTAGTATTTTAAACCTTGTATTGTGTTTGACCCATGTTTGAATTCATTAATAAACACTGGAAAAAACACAAATTATCATCCAGTAAAATGTTTTATCTGCTAAGTGAGTTATTATTTATCCATAACCATAATATACACTCACCAGCCACTTATTATTGTGTGTGTGTGTGTGTGTGTGTGTGTGTGTGTGTGTGTGTGTGTGTGTGTGTGTGTGTGTGTGTGTGTGTGTGTGTGTGTGTGTGTGTGTGTGTGTGTGTGTGTGTGTGTGTGTGTTGTGCCAGGTGTGTGGTGAGATGTGAGAAATAAAGCACGAGAAAGCTCCAGTCTATATAGTGCTATACAGCTGGGGAACAGGACATGTGTGTCTGTGTCTGTCAGGTTACTTTTGGGGACACATATCAGATTTAAGACCAGTTAATTGGGGACAAAAGCTGTGTACCCAATTTGCAAAAAGCTGATTTTTGGGTCAGTGGTTATGGTTAGGGTAAGTTTCCAGGAAATTAATGTAAGTCTATGTAATGTCCCCAAAAGTGGCTTAGGTCAATGTGTGTGTGTGTGTGTCTGTGTGTCTGTGTGTATGGTGAGATGTGAGAAATAAAGCACGACAAAGCTGCAGCCTATATACTGCTATATCGCTGGGGGACAGGAGATGTATGTATGTTTCACACATCTAAACTTGAAAACAGGTCAACTTTGACCCAAACACAATAGGAGGGTTAAGTCAATTTAGCTGGTAATACTTCTATACTTTTATTTTAAACGCAGGATTTTTACTTGTAATTAAGTATTTTTACATTGTGGTATTGATAGTTTTGCTTAAGTATAGGATCTAAGTACTTCTTCTAACACTGCAGGTCACAGAATCTGATGGGTCACCAAATACGGTGTAACAAAGGCACTGTTTTATGTGAGCTTCAGTTTATTGTACGGTATTGTGATCTACTTCCAATGTATAGCGCTGGTTGCTCAGACATGGGTTAAGCCTGGTCCTCGACTAAAAACCATTTTCTCTATGGAGGTCTCCAGCGAAAAGGCTTAACCCATGTCTGTGCAATCAAACCATAATTTATTTACCACAAGTTGTCAGAGGATGTTAAAAAATGTATAGGCTACTGCAAATGACTGATAAGCTATGGTCTAATCAGTCACAATATAGCATTATAATTACCTGTTTGTTTGCACCAGGTGATACGACCCTTGAGTCACTTCCATCTGCATCTTCAACATCTGGAGAAAGATGCAGATACACCTAGTACAGAGACCTGTGGAAAAAACACAACAGCTACCAAATCCTCTGGAAGTAACAGACCCTGTTTTGATCAGGCTTTTGTTAAATCATTAGTTAACACTGTTGATTGCCTTAGCTGGATGCTAATCAGATCCATCCATTACTGTTTTGTACACTACTGTATTCTGTACTGAGAATACACTATACTGTATTCTCTTATTACTGTACTGTATTACTGCAAACCTTTCTCTTTCTACTCATCTCTACCCTCCTCTGTTAGCTTAATTATTTATTTTCTTTATATTAAATATTTATTTTTGTAATTCTACTACGATAGCTTTCAACAAATACTTCACTTGAGCATGCAAGCTGCACAACATGAGCATAAGCTGAAAATGTTCTCAATGTTCACACAGTTTCTTGAAAGGTCAAACCACTCCCCACATCCACCTTTCTACCAGGCACCAGTCCAGCCTCCACGCCTTTACAACCCAAGACAACTGCCGCCTCAGCATTCCTTCCACAACTTTACCCAGCCCCCTCCATTCCACATGGCTTCACCTCAGTCTCCGCCATTTAACAAGACAACCAACCAGCCTCTATCCTTCCTGCAAGATCTGGCTCAACCTCTTCCTTTCAGCCATGCTCCTGCACATCCTCCAGATCTGGCTCAGCCCATAGGCCAGGCCTCAGCACATCCGCCATTCTATTGCCCTCTAGAGGATGAGGAAAACGAAATAGTTATAGGAATCACATCAGAATATTGTGAAATGTTTTCAGTATTACAGAAGGATACACTTAAGTTTTGGACAAGTTTAGCAATGTTAAAGGTTCATTATAATTCCAATTTAACACTTCTTTCACCTAAGTTACACTTTGATGTTGCTATGTACAGTAGTGTTATTAAACCTGCAGAAATCAGAATAGCACAGTTTCACTTTGGTGTTCATTTTGGTCATCAGGTGTATGGGCAGCATTGCAACACTGGATGCTGCCCATTTAGCTGATGAAAGTCAGACAGACCGAAACGTTGTAATATTTCAGCAGCAAGCAAGACAGTGTGCAGGAATTCTTTTCATTGTTTTCAAGTTGCACCTTCTTCCTGCACATCGGTCACACATTCAAGTGTGCAGAGATTTTTTTTCAGAACGTTTGAGTCAGCCGTTTTCCAGAGCAGAACTGGGAAACAGTTGTTTCATCTGTGCAGCCTCGGGTTTAAAATCTGATTGTAGATCTGTTTTTTTTTCTTTCTTTCTTCTTTCTGCTTTAGTACACTCTGGGAAAACCCAACTCATTCGGAAGCCTTTTAGGACCTTGCAGAGGTCATCTCCTTGAGGTATCTTAATGTAGTCAGGCATGAGGACATGGCGCACGGCCTTTCAAAACTCATGGACAATTAGGCAAACAGAGGATTGTGCAGTGCAAAACAGGTTAGACAACGTTCGGTAACCCGCTCTTGTTGCCAGCCAATACAACCCAACTCCTGCGTGATTTCTCAGGGAGATGGGTCACCTGAACTAAATGTATTGCCGCAAGAGTCTTTTGGAGAGGCGCTGTAATAAAAAGTAGTAAAAAGATGTAGTTAAACGTAGCCCTTGACATACTGACGTTTTGGATGAAATCTATGTCTGTGAGGCCATTCGTGTCACAATCCCACCACTCCTGGCTCCAACTCTGCATTCACACACACCTCCATACAGATGTATCGGCCGTTGCTCCACAAAAAGCCATAATTAAAAATTTGTCTCTCTTTCTCCTCATTCTCCTCTTCCTTATCATCTACTCACGAATTCACTGGCTTCCACTGCAAATCAGCTTATAAAGGACACCGTTAACAATCACTTTAAATAAAATTGACTGGGGATGGGAATAATCTGCATGGTGATGTGCAGAATTTCAAACACTAGATGTACAGATATGGATATGCAAGAACTTGTAGTATCAAGTTAAGATGTCAGCTAATTACTGGTCTATCAGTTTTCCCTGAGTTTCTACCAACTACTATATTCTCAGTTGGAGCACCAACCTCTATCCTAAAGTCATTATTCACTCATTGATTCCCTTAATTGAGCCAGAGACACAACTATAAATCAGTGGGCAGAATCTGGCCTGGACTCTTCCCATGAGTCAGTCTTGACTCTCCTCTGGGAAAGATGGTGAGCTCACAGTATTCAGATGTAAATGCTATTTAGTTGTATGCTCGGAGAGAAGCATGCAGAGTGCAGGTTATACAGTATCCATGTGGAAGTGTTACACCCATCCATTACCATGTGATTTTCAATTTGCAAGTGGTGTGACTAATTTTTCCCTCGCTGAATTTTACTTGGCCCAGTTACATGAATCTACTATCAATAAAAATTGAATGTAAAAGACTTGAACAAACCCACCAGTCTCTGCAGTAACTGATAGTGTTGTACATCAGCTGTCACAGTGACAAGTAGTTTCTGTGTCTTGAATCAATGTGCGCTTTTCACCCTGACTGTGTGCTCAATTGTACCTGAGGATATATAAAAGAAACACATAAAAAGCAGGCTGTAGAACTGACCAGTTAAACCACTGGTCTCCTACTGCTACAGCCATTACAGCATGCTCTAAAGATCCGTTTGAGAGTGATATTTAAGGTAAATCCCCCACTAGGGGGTTTTAAATGTTGTTTTAGTGGTTAATTGTTGTGTTGTTGAACAGCATATTGGAGAATACATCTTCACAGTCTCACAGTTTCACTTCTTCGTGGCATGTAGTTTACTTTATTGCACAGTGGTCCCCAGAACTGATACTTGAACATCTGGTCTGCTTGAGTGATAAAATGTAGGACAGCGAGGAGTGTGTATGAGGAAGTGGTGTAGTTCTGGATCCCCTCCATCCAAACCATGCCACATTTTGGGTCACAGTGTCTTCCTCCACCTTTCACTCTTTTTACATTCATCTTTTTACTTGCACCATAGTACGTTCTACATCATACAAATCCTACTTTTCTGTTGGACAAAGTCAATGCATAATTAAATATAGTGCTGTTCTGGTTTATTTTAAGTATGCCTTGGCCCTCGCTGTCCATCTTAAATTAGCCCCCTTTTTCCTCGACTCCATGTCTTTCAGTTTCCCTCTAGTTGCTGTCTGTGTTTGGCTCCTATCTCCTCTGCACTGCCTCCCCCTTTGTCTTTGTCCCTCAAGCGCTGTCAGCTCAGGGATTCTCTCTCAGTTCACTTCTTATTTAGGTTAGATGTACTCAAGTGTTATGGTTTGCTCCTTTGCTGAGCGATAGGATTTAAAGGCACAGATTCCGACCCCGCTGCCCAACCCATTTTACACTTGCTGGTTTGCCATTAGATAGTTAACTGGGGTGTTATCATCAGAGATCCATGCCAAGCCATGTTTGTACTGCTGACAATATGCTGAAGTACATGCAGGATTCATACAAAACCTTGGTAAAGTCTGGGAATTGTAGTGGGAATTTATAATTTCTTTTCAGTCTGTTAAGTTCTCCTTACAATATGGCATTCTGGTGGGAATTATATAGTACTTGTATATTAGGGTTATGTACAGTATATATGTGTGTGTGTGCATGAAAGCAGCTGCGTACATGGTTATGTGTGTTGTTTTGTTTTGGTTTTTATGCCTCCGTGCTGGTGACAGCCATGGCCGACTTTCAGGCTGTCCGTCTGTCTGTGCCTCCCATTCTCGTGAAGGCGATATCTCAGGAATGCCTGGAGGGAATTTCATCACATCTGGCACAAACCTCCACTTGGACTCAAGGATGAACTGATTAGAATTTGATGGTCAAAGGTCAAGGTCACTGTGACCTCACAAAACATGTTTTTGGACATAACTCAAGAATTCATCTGCTAATTATGACAAAGTTTCACACAAATGTCTAATAGGATAAAATGATGAAGCGATGACATTTTATATCCAAAAGGTCAAAGGTCACCTTCACTGTGACATCATAACGTTCAGCAAAAACACTTTTCTGGCCATTATTCAATGCCATAACCATATTTCACATTTTGTTGGATACTGAATTGGTGACACTAATCTTGGGTGCCCACCTTGAAACTGTGGTGACTGTATAGATCTTCTGTGCTGCCGGGTTGAAGATGTGTGTGTGAAGCATCCACGTTTTTAGAATTTGTAGCTTCTTTGCATTTTGCCTTCCCAAGGTACTTGTATAAATCCACCTTCTTCACCTCCTCTCCCTGGATTACAACCAGGACAGGGGGCCTCCTGTTCCACTAGCTCATTGGTTTTGCTGATATTGAGCTTCAGGTGATTATTGTTGCACCATATGATGAAGCTCTTTATCATTCCTCTGTACTCCTCTGTAAAAAGTGAAGACAGCATGTTTCTCACTGCACCCTGTTCACTGGAATGATACATGTCAATATAGTGCTAACTTCCATTTTGCCAAAAAATACACTTAATTCCTTTTTATTAAATTATTTCAACATCTTCACTACAAATATTATGAGTCTAGACAAACATGGATGTAAACTGCAACTTGAATGGTTGGTGGAGGCATAAAACCGCGAGGCAGTATTTCTAGTTGGATTTGTGGCTTATCACACATCCCAGCTGTTGGAGAATGCATTGTTCTCTGCCCTGGCAGGATTAAGAGGCATTTCAAGGGAAAACAGAAGTAAGACTAGAATGGGGTGTTGAAAACAGATTTTTTCTTTTTTTATTGTAAACAATACATGTCTAGTACAACCAATTACAATAAGAGTCAAATTTTTCAACTGAAATGGGAAGTGGGTGTGTTTAAATTGGACATCACACTATCGGCAGCAGTTACATTCCTCCTCTCTCACTGCTGGAATCACATCCTACCAGGATTTGTATTTGATAAATGTGGTGGTCCTCAACATGTGTGAATGTGTGTGTGTGCTTGAGTATGGTTAGCTGCAACTGCTGCTGTGTTTCTGTTGACTCAGTAAACACAAACTCTAAATAGAATCCCATTTCTTTCCATTAAAAAAAACAAAACACTAAGAGTGCTGTCAGTTATACTGTTACATTTTTTAATTTAATTTTTCATTGGGTTAAATCCATTGTAGACAGCTCAAGTAGTTATATTGTTCCAATTCTATGTTAGCAGGAGACTAGCTGTAATTAACAGTGGTGTGTGTGCAGGTGGCAAACAGACTTTATGCATTTGGCCCAGAGAGACGTTAACGGCTCCCTGTAGGACTGGGACTGGGGCTGGGTAGGGTGGGGCTCCACCCTCTCTAGCACAGTGGTGTGACCAGGAGGAGCATGGGAAGGAGAGAAACCGGGAGTGAGGCAGTTTGTCTGTTTATACTGCATGAGTTAAAGTTACTCTAACTTTTGTATCTCCGCAGGTGAGACAGGCTGCTCCAACAAAGGCTTCTGGATGTGGTGTCTCCTGCGGCTCAGGTGAAAGGTAAGCTGAGCTCTCACCTGCTGGCCCACTCCTTAATGTCTTAATAATGCATACGCTCTGTTAAATTGGCTTGGCTATCTGTTTTAGCTTCAGTCAGCTTCAGTCATTCATGTGCTACAGTCCCAGGTTATAAGTGCTTACATTGGTGTGCTTGTTTAATTCATGATCCAGTTTTCTCTCAGGCGTCAGTCTAGTCTCAAAATTTGACACGAATGCAAGCACATTTTTACCCAGAGTTGCCAGAAGGGATAACTCACTTTTTCAGCAGAATAGAGAATTAGGGCATGTCTCTAAAGTAGAAGTAGATCTACTTTCTGTTTATGCCAGGTTTTATTACATTTCCTTTTCTTTCTGCAGCTATTTGATCACAGTATGAGTTATTGCAGTAAAGCTTACATCTGTGCTGTTTTGGTGTCTTCTGCATGTACACGTGAGCAATTGCGTCGGTGTTGAGAAGTTGGAGCACAGTGCAGCCTTGAAAGAAGAGAAAATGTTTGACAGAATTGAGATCAGCAGCTTACAGGGTGTGTCAGATTCATTTGGGTTAGAGGAGAGTAAATGTTTGGGGTTGCACAAGGACAGTTGGCTACAGAATGATACTTTAGAGAGATACACAAAGTCCTAAAACAGGCAGTTTGCCTGAGTACATGTTGATCTTTCAAACTGCGTTAAAGTGTAATGACTGGTTTCTGTTTCTTTTTTCAGCCTCCCATGCTGTGTGTATTTTTGTATCTTCTGGATGAATAAGTGTACCATGTCCGTATGCATGTGGGCTAGTTTTATAAACAGTACTGGAGACAGGCAGCTGTTCAGCACATCTGTCCATTGGGTTAAAAATGGAAACCAGGTGATCTTATTACACTAATAAGCAGACACATATTCAAAGAAATCAAGCCCACTTACTGTAAAACTGTACTTTTGGTGTGGTGAAACCACATGAATAGTAATGCCACAGTAAATTTACTATCTCGGCTTTTAGTTTCTTGAAATTGTCCTCAGGTTATTTAAGTCAGAAGTCTCGCTTGGTTGTTTCTTACAGACCTAAGATGGTAGCACTGTGGTAGTCATGGAAAAACCTCATTGGCCACTCATATCAGTCAGGAAGTGTTTGAATTTGGACTTGCCCGAGCTGTTTATCTTGGCATGTGTTTGCAGCAGGAAGACGCATGAGATTTAACAGAAAATTACACATTAACCAAGCAAAATGTCTCAACCTGTACTCAGCAGTTCACACCCCGGCTATTGTATCTCGTTTTTGGCTGCCTTAAAAGCCACACACAGTCAGACTATCTGATTTACTATGATGTAAAGATAAATATTTTCTGTCGACTGACTGATAGTGCACTTATCTGTTCTGCATACCGTTTATAAGGCTTAATATTGTGCACACATTGTAGTGTCCATTTACTGAGCATGGAATTTAAAAAGTTCATGTGATTTTGGCCAGCGGACCATGCACAGAAAGTGCAAAAAGCTAAAAACTGTCATGTTCTATATTCATTCTCTCCTCTGGCTCAACTTTAAACTTGGTTTCACTTCAGTATTTAATTGACTGAAAAAGGGTACATGCGGAAATACTGAAATGTCACCTTTACTTTCTCTTTTTCTTGTGCACTGAGGTCTAAAATTTGAATAAAAAAATACATGTGTCATGACCAGATAACAAAGGAGAGTAGGGAGCCTGTATTTACTGTTAATTAAATTTAAAAAACTGGATTTACCCGGTCATTGACTTGCTGTAGAGAGAGATAGCAAGATAAATACAAATATGGGAAATGGTGTCAATAGCAGCACTGCTCGCCTTTCCATATTTAGTCTTGCTTAAGGGTCTAATGCTTATCATTTGAACAACATATGATTTGATGTAGCAGTAGCATTGCATAACATAGATGCAGTCAGAGGAACAGGATGGCACGAGATGTATAGGTCATACCCTAAATTAGCAGCCTATAATTTGTTTTTTACTTAATGTTAGCCTGGAGCCAGTTCCTGAAAGATTAATTATATGTTTAGGGCCTGACCTTAAAATAATGAATATAAAGGAAAAGTAAGTCCAAATTGGATGTCAGGCAGAATAAATCACAGGAAGTGTCAGTTATGCTAAATAGCATCCACACTGGGTATTGTAGAAGTCCATTCACAGAAAATAGACTATCCAGCAGTCTCTTTTGATCAGCAAAGCAAAGTGTAATTTAATGAGATCAACCCTGAAAGAGACAGAGATAGATTTATGTTTTATGTATTGTGTCCCTAATGGTTGGAGAGTGGACTTTGTGTTTGATCTTAGACTTTTCTTATGTATAAGTGACATGCAGAAAGCACTCTGTTACTCTGTACTATTCTTTCTGAAACAGCATAATGACAGCTAAAAATAACACTACAAAACATGGATCTCCATTGTATTAGGGTGGTGGTAGAAGTCTAAGTGGTTCAGATTTCAAACCTCGACTAATAAAACTGAAATTGTCTGCATGGCTAGATATTACAAGACATGTTTCATGTCATTCGCTTGAACTGCCTTTTTTAAGGAAAAACAAAGTGACATCTTTAGCAGAACCGTTACTATGTGTTAAAATCATCCATGTCTCCTGTCTACCTTAATAGGTTGTCGCAATTAACACTTGGTTGGGATAAGCTTGTGTATTTGTCAGCGAAAAGCCTCGGAGCTGCCGCAAAGTGTCCGTCAGGGTGAGATTGATGAAGGGACAGAAAGAGGGCAGGTGGTAGATAAGGAACGAGGGAGTGTTGATAGGCTGTGGGAAGTGTTGAGCTGTTGACCAAAACCCTAATTATCAGTACCTAATCAGTGCTGGCAGACAGGAAGCGTGGACCAATGATAAAGTTCATAGCATCAGACAGACCAGAGGGCCAAATTTCACTTATTTAGAAGAATGCCCTTGATGTCTGTCAGTGATGCTGCATTTGACCATTTACTTGTTGATTATAATATTGTAAAAGCTGTCAACTGTAAAAAATTAGTAGTTGTTGTTTTTTTTATTTAGGATATTTCAAAATAAGCCAGTTTCTCAGACAGAAAGCTTTCTTTGCACTCCATCACAAATGCAAAGACTGCTAAGGAACTAAAATGTGCACTATAAACACCAGAGGGACATTTTCACATCCCTGCAAGGAAGTAGTGCTGAATACAATCTGCTTTTCTCTCTTTGTCACACTTTTTCCTGCAGGAAGAACTGTGACAAACTGGCATATTTCAGAGAATGTATGTAATCCTGGCGGAACTTATGTTTAAATGACAAACAACTAACAATGTCAGTACATTCTTGATAGGGATAAAAATCCTGGACAAGCATGAGCTGATTTCACCATGACAGGAGTTTAGCACAGTGGCTGTTACAACATTAGATCTATAGAGGAAGCCTCATTACATTACGCTTATTTAGCTCCTGGGGTGGTTTGTGACACGACTATCAAGTAACTGCTTGGACAAATGGCAGAGCTTGCACTCCTAGCAGCTTGACCCAGTTGTTTCCCATTAAATGTTTTTAAAATCGCGAGCAAGTCTTGTTGTGGCAGTATCCATTCATCTCGTTTGTGTGTGTGAGAGCATCCAGCAGTCCAACACAAAGAGTGGTTAGCCAGCTTTCCTTTTTTTTTTTTTTTTTTAAGAGCTTCTTTTTTCCCAGATAAGAGAAGTTGGCAGTTTATAGAAGTGGGTTGAGTTAGCTTGTTCTCTCTCTCACCGCTGCTTGCTGGGAACAGGAGTTGGAGGAGCTATGTGCTGAGATCAGAGGGAGGAGAGTAGAAGCTCATTGATCTCGCCTAGGATTTCAGTTTTCTGATGATGGATTCAGCTAATGCAGTTGCAAGTGAAGACTAATTTGAAAAGTCTGCTCATATGGTGCATTCACCTACTGACGACCTGAAAGTTGGATTCTAAGCAGCATTGCAGCTATTTTGTTGGAAGATAAAACCTTGAAGGCAATAAGAAACATGGACATTGTGAAAAGGATCATGTTTAATAGTGTTCTACCTTTATTTCTATTTAAAGAGTGTCAAGGACAGGAGGAGGATGGATTTAAAGTGTATTGTCTGAAGCGATTACAATGATTACACTGGTCTGGACTAACACAAAACTTTTAATAGCACTGTGAATAGCCACATGAATCTTGTTTTTATTTACATTTGCTGCCGTGATTATGCAGCACTTGACAATTGGTTTGAGGTTGTGTTTAAGTTCAACGCAAAGCTCATTATTTGCACAAATTTCACATCAAGTTGCAGACCCCTGCAATGTACCTGCACGTACAACAACAAGTCAAGTCAGCATTGTTCCAACTAGTTTTTTAAAGTGCTAAGCGATGTAAATCATTTAATCCAGATGGATAAAACGACTGTTTGAAAAATGTAGCCGTGGGGGGTGGAGATAAGAAAGAGCTTGTACATACAAAAGATGTCACGTTGGTTGTTTGTGCACACTTTGGCTTCAGTCAACGTGATACAAAACAAAACTAAGCTAAATGTTAATACAGTCTAAAAATAGAAAAGCCTGTAAAGAAGTTCCTCTTGTGCTCCCCGACTACACTCTGGAGGCTGAAGCAGATCGTTACACAGGAAACAGTCTTTTACACAAGCGTGTGTTAAAATAATGTCACTCCGTACCGTAGCCTCTTTGATTTTCCTGTTTTAGCAAACAAATTCCTAAAAGTGTTCTTAAGGACTGAATATGTTAAATATTACTCAGCATTAATCCACTCAGCACTGATAGACATTCTTGTGCACAGATGTGTTTAAGCTATTATGTTAATTAATTGTTGCTGAGGTGAATGTTACTTAATGTAACAATTAGGGGTGTAACAGTACGTGTATTCGTCCCAAACTGTACGGATGTTATGGTTTGGTGCATGCAGCTGTATGATGAATACGCTCCATGACCCAAACAATTACTGTCAAAATAGTTTATTAATCCACGAAGTCCAAAGTGCGGAACAATAAGTCTAGAGCATGAGTTCCACCTGGAATGTTTTGGCAGCGCACCACTCAGCTATAGCATGCTTATGGGTGTATGCTAGCCGACTTAGCCAAATTATCCTGGTTACTGTGGTTACCCTGTAGCGTCGCTGCCATCAGATTGACAAATGAGAGACCTATAACACTGACAGAGTGCAACACTATTATTAAAACATGCTCCGTTATCTCCATAGTGAAACAACACGGCGTCTCCCTGTCCCCCCTCCCCTCTCTGTGATGGTCGCGGTTTTCACTCCACCTTTGAGTGAAGCTGTTCAGAACAATGATAAAAACATTTGATTTCTGAGGTGGTCAGACAGCATGTCGACAGCACAGGAACCAGCTCTGAGTGAGAAAAACGTAGTTAAAAAGTATGAAAGTAAAAGTAGTGGTTTGATCCCCCTTACTGATATATATTTTTTTTCATTATTTAATCAGGAAGTCCCTTGAGATCGAAATCTCTTTTGACCTGGTCAAGACAGCACATCAGTGACAGTTAAAATAGAGATAAAACACAACAGATAGAGAATATGAACATCAAACAAACAAGGAAGAGACTAAATCCAGCTCACATAAGGCAGTTGCAATTCTTAGTTACATGGACTTTTAACATAGCTTTTCTACTACTTTATATACAGTTAGAGAATAAATCTGCATAAAGCAGCTGTCAGCAGGTGTCCTGACTCCTTGCAAGAAACAGAAGAGTTGTTTTCCCTTTCCACTGCAGCACAACTAAACCGTTTCAGTAATAGTTACGACCAGTGAGCCATTGTTGGATGTTTACATTTTTCAAAATGAAGGACCAAAATATTTTCTACTTTACTGAAACCATACCGAACTGTGACCCTAGATGTGTACAGTTACACCCCTGGTAACAATTAATCATGGTATTGATTGTAGGTGATATTACCTAGTCCTACTGTGTAGGTGTTTGACAGCTCAGACTTTGACTCTAGTCTTTTGTTTATTTTTCTCTAGATCCTCTGCTTTTGTATCCTGATTGTTTATTCATGATGTTCTGTAGCTTCAGTTTGGGCAGATAGGCACATTTTTTGCTCAGTTTCAATACTATTTATAGATGCTGCACCACAGTTTAGCTGGCGATGCATTTGTCTTGCATTTATTTTGTATTTTTACGCTTATAGCAACAGTATTTTATTCATTTTCATATTTATTCAAATATGTAGTTAGTATTTAACAACCAACTCACGGACTGATGGGAAGATGGGAGCAGCATGTTAGTGTTGCCAAGCAAAGAGATGATTGAGGGATTCATGATAAACAGGAAAAATTGACAAATGACTAAATAAAATTTCATTTCAGAAAAGATGTAAGCCGTGATTCGGTCATATTTGGCAGCTGACCACTGATTAAATGGGATATTTCAGTCTGAGGAGTCTGTAATGGGGCTCCTGCCCTCTGCCTTCCACTGGACTGCTCTTTGCTTTAGCATCGTTAATTAAAGACATTTATCCGACACCTTGTCATCTATTATCTTTTGCTTAATGACCCTCCCTCTGTCCAGTCAGGGTAAGCAGCCTGCAGGTCTCTGCCGGCAGACATCTTCCTCCCATCCTCTCACACCTCGTGTGTCACCAGCAGACAGACCCTCACCACCACACTCACTCCCTTGAGGGCCACACTTCATAGCCTGTGCCGGCTTAATCAGATACAGGCTCATTTTCTCTTTCTCTTCCTATGCAACCTGCACAGCTTATTATTCCCTTTTCTGCCACAGAGGTTTTCAGCTCTATAAAAAGTCCTTGTCAAGAGATGTAACAAGGCTTTTAAATCGCTGCAGTGACTTGAAGTTGAGTGAGAGAAAGAATCTAATTTGCATCGCCCTTAGCTATATATAACTCAACGTGCAATGCCATAAGTGAAATTGGCTGATACATTGCTTTTTATCACCTTGACCTTTTCGGATTTGGGAGTAGAAATGTAGGAATGGTATTTAGAGCTGAAAAGAAGGTCGATGTGGCAGTGGGCTGCCTTAGCTGGAAATAAGTTGTTGCTGTAACTCCGTTTTTTTGCCCCCCATGAAGAAATTGCTCTTTTGGCATATGAACACAATTATGCGTTACCAAGACATATATTCCATTTTCACCTTTATTTACCCATTGGTTTTCTCATAGTGCCTCGTATTTTTTAACAACATCTTGCAATGCTGTCAAACACGTACACAATGAAAGCTGGGGTTGACGTTGTAAATACTAAGTAAATTGCTGTTCACTCATTAGCTTCTTCCCCGTTGTAGTTTAGGATTAAGTGCTTTGCTGAAGGGCACTTTGTTAGAAAATTAAAAGGGCAGAGAGGAAGTTAGCTTTGGATCTGTCCTAGTCAGATTTTCCCAGCCAGGCAGGAGATTCAGATCATCAGCTTTGATGTTAACAACCCACTTTCCTTAGTCATGCTGCTTTGAGCTATCATTTTGAATGTCCCCTCTCCAGCATTGTCTTCTCAGCCCACTTCTTTTCTCACTAGTGATAGAAAGAGAATTTATTATGGTAAACCAGTCCAGCACATTGTGTTTAATACTGATTGAAAGTGTATTTATGTTTATAATAGAAATGAACGCACTTTCACTATTCAAGCAAGCATGTCTGTTAATGAATTTCATATGGTATGAAAATGGACGGCAACAACTGACAACCTGAATGGTAGGAAAATATCCAAAAATCTAAAACTGTACAGCATGTATTTCAAAATGGAACATAGAAATATGGTATTATTAATGTAGTTAAAGAGAAAAAACCCCACTGGTGTAGTCCTATTTTAAGAATGCTTAATTTTCATTTTTGTAAGTTATAGGATGTTTTTATAACGGGGAATTATAACTTTACTGTTTACTGCAATACTAGATAAATAATAACATAAATATGTAATATTATAATTTCATTTGGTAAAGACATGGTCTATTTCATTTCTCTCATATTTACCCCCCAAAAAATCTTTATCTTTAATCTTTAGAGTAATCAGTAGAATAATTTGCTGCTTTACCATGTTTGTTGACCAGAAATTCCACAGTGTGTCTTTAATCCTCACAGCTTAGTTAGTCACTACAGGTCTGTGTCAGTGTGTGTTTGTGTCTGTGTGCATGCATGCACTGTATGTGGGAATCAGTGTGCAGGCTGATCTTCATGTAGCAAGTGCTGTTGGATCCGTGTCTGTATATCTGTATATATCTGCTGAAAGGCGGAAGTTGTTAAAGTGGCACTGTACTAAGAGTGTCCCTAATGTTCAGAGAGAATGGACACCATGAAAATGAAAGCATTCAAGAAAGTATTTAGGTCCTCTGATACTTTACAGCCAGTGTCTGTGTGTTTATAGACATGTGCATGTGCACTTGTGTGTTGATGCATTTGTATGTAAACAAAGGGGCCATGCTTGGCACCACTGAAAGGCCTACTTCCATCAGCCTGGTTAGGCCTGCCTAAGGCTGGTTCTCACACAAAGCCACCCCTGGCCTGGATCCAACCATCTAGACAGTCAGCTGGCTTGGTCTGTTCTCCTGCTCTCTAATAAAAAGTCTTCTATGAAAACAAATGTGAACATGATTTGAAATGACAGTCTGAAGTCTTTCAAAATCAATGCTCAATAGTTCATTTTTGACTTTCTTCCAGATAGTGTTGCGACAGTTGTTCGTCATTTTAGAGATTGATATCTCAAAGTAAAGCAGGTCCATGTACAATAATGAGTCTGTGAGAAGAGGCGGCCTTTTTTTAGAACCGTATTGGATTCTGCTGTCGAAAGTTGGACCATATTAACAAGCATATTTTCAGTTTTATTAAGAAAGGCATACATTGTGACTGCGTAATCAAAACAGTCAAGAATATAAACTTTGGAAATGTTTGGTGGGCGACAGGAGAGGCACAGGAGCACAGAGACATACTTGAAGAGATCTTTTTTGAAACCTGTTATTTGTTTTGGATTTGTGTTTCTGTTTCGATGTAGCCATATCCCCGGCATCTGCTTTCAGACATGTGTCGGTTAATCTTTGCACCTACTTATCACCCACAGCTTCAACCAGACTCTGTGCTCATTTCCCACCCCCTTGTAGGGATTTCTAGGTCTCATTTTCAGGCTATGTTTACCTTGCTCTTTCCCTTCTCCCTGACAGAAGCCTCTGTTTTCAGAAACTGTCTGTGTGTACCAAGGGAGGTTGTGTCTCCTTGCCAGTCTAACCTGAAGCACAGGGAACAGCTGACTAATCTTTAGCCCCTCTCCTTTCCTCTCAGTGCTCCACCTGATAAGCAAGACCTTGAAGAAAATTAGTAGGTGGGCATATAGCCTAATAGTTACATGCTCTATAATTGTTGACATTACTGCAGCATGAGGGAGGAGCATGCTTAGTAGAACAGGGTGGAGATCTGGGGGGGTGGAGAAGGTTTGCCATTGCCATGGACTACTGCAATCCCAAACAACGAAAGGGGGTTTCCTTTTTTAAGTCAGATCAAATTGGAAGTCGGGCTGGAAGGCATTTTTCCATGTGAGTTCCTTAAAATATACCTGCACCCCCGGCAAGACCAAGAATAGATCAACTAAACCACACATCCTCCCACAGAGTGTCACAAAATTAGCTCATGTGTCTCCTTTTCTTTAACAGTAACAGTAGACCTAGTTGTGCTGTCTTTATCTCTCAGACAAGGAAGTTTATTCAGTAACAGCCTCTAAAGCTACTCGCTCCAAGTATTAATCTGGACTACGGTTATTTAACACAAGTTGGTGAAACTGAAACCATCTTGTGGACACTAACAACATTTCTATCTCCATAGTTGAGTCATAGTAGCTGTATTTATTTGCTGGGAGCGACCGTGGGCCAGTGTTAGTGTGTTATTGACTGAATGGAGTCATTTAACTAAATAGTGTGTTAGTGGGTGGCTTTGCTGATGTCTTGACCTGAATTTTTTTAAACTTATGTTTTAGTGTTTTTATGCTTAGTCTGGAAAACCAAGGGTCATCTTGTATTAAAAGATGAAAATAAAATCTGGTTTTACAGTAATTGTGTTGTTTGAGTTAGTTCATATATTACTCTTTTTTTATTATTATTATTATTATTTAAAGAGAATGTTTTTGTACCAATTGTTTTAATTTTTCCTCTCATTTTCATTGATGATAATGACTGTATTTGGAAAAGAATATAGTTACCATCTGCCTTTTCCTCAGTTTTCAGTTGTATTTTTAAGAATTTATGCCACACAGGAAGTGGCAATAGATGAGAAATTAAAAAATTAATCTGTTGCAGGAATAATCAAGCGCACGGACGTTGCTGAGATAGAAACAATGTATGAGTCTGAGCAATCCTGCAGCAGCACTAGAAGGAGAAGCGGTTGAAATGCACCGCACATGAGCAAATGGAAGAACAAATGTCTGCACATGTCTCTTGTCTCCCTTGTGTCTACCACATTAAAGCAGTCTGACTGCAATGTGGCAGTGTTCATTGTTGATGCACATATTATGCTAGGCAACAGTCTATTGGTGTATATCTAGGTCATATGGCCATCCATTAGTCCTGTCGTCACTGGAGACGGGGAGGGGTTAACAAGGTTGGGGGGTGAAGGATAGATGAAGTGATGGAAGGATGGAGGGAGTGTCTGGATTTAATCTGTGCCATCATATTAGCAACAGCTTGCTTGATGCTGGCTGTCAGTATTGCAGTGCTCTCATACACAAGCTGAGCACGTACTGCAGAGCACACATGTAGACACACACGTACGCACGCACAGCAAAGTTTACTTGTCAAGGCCACGTTTATACTCGGCGGTCACTTAACTTTCACGCATGTACAGATGTTTGTGTGGGGAGCAACATTGTGATTCTGTGCTTTCACTCAACATAATCTCCCTTTGACATTGAAGTAGTTCTTGAACCAAGACTTGTGCACTTTTCACCCTTCACCCATTTTTTTTTTTTTTAAATCTGACCAGGTTGAAAATTTGGGGTTGGTGTTGAGGATGTATATTTTCTCATTTTGATTAGGTATATTTCAAACAATTGTGTATATTTGTTCCTCAAAGTGCAGTATAGGTTCACCATGATGTCACTGGCAAGCATAGCAAGCTAGTTAAAGAGATGTAAGATTGTGAGCTACTGGTAAAGCATCAGAAAATCAGTCTATGAAGCCAAGGGGGGAGCCAGTGTGAAATTAGTTCAGTCAGCTGTGAAAATAACTGAACAAACATCTAGTTTTGGCTCATTTTATAGACTTGTTATACTTGAAATGTACTATTTTTTTGACATTCAGCTGTATTTAAATATTGAAATATATTCTGACTGTGTGTGTGTGTGTGTGTGTGTGTGTGTGTGTGTGTGTATGGCATGAGACTTGAGGGGAATGGGCAGCAGGGACAGAGGGTGAAGGGCCAACATGAGTACCTTATTTACATGAGTAACTCCATATGACATTTATCACCTTAAATAGCAGTACTGCTGACAGGTTTGGTGTCAGAGTATAATTTAGGATTACTGGACACTGTGTAAACCAAAAAAGTAACCACACTTTCAGTGTGAACTTACTGGAAAAAAGCTCAGGACACTGCTATCCACACTGAAACTGCTCCTTTCCTCTTTAAGTCTCCTAAGTTGTACTTGAGAGAAGTGGGATGGACACAGCGTGGGTTCTTAGTTGTAATCTGTGTTTCAAGATAGCCAGAATCATAATTTATTGATATTATTTATATGATATTTATGTTGTTATTCATATTGACACATTTTTCAGTTTCTTTTGTCAGAGAGTATCAATATAGAAATGTGATTTGAGCCCTGGTATGCTAACAGTCCACAGTAGCTCCTGCAGTACTTCATGGAGACGGCTAATCTTGTCACCGTTTTATCTGAACATTATCATAAATAGAAGGAAATAACAACACTTTGACAGAGAAAGTTGAAGACAACACAAAGTTTGCGTCACAACATTACCGCCGCAGAGTGCCTGACTGCGTCGGGTTTTGGTAAAAGCTTCCCTTTTCCCTTCCACATGAGGAAGCATTAGATTGTCTCCAGATTTATCTACTGGGATTGTTTTCTAAATAAACAGCTTTTGGGTGTGAAAAACTTCTGCTCAGAGTGGAAGGAAGACCATAATGGACAGGAAAAGCCACATTTTCAAATTTAGCTGCGTTGGTGTATAAATAGACTTTGTCTTACTGTTAAAGCCCAGCATGATACCATCCTCCGTTCAGCTCCAATTTGGTGTTTATGTGTCTTTGTGTATTGAGTAAATGAAGTAAACTCAGTCAGATTGTCATACAGTGTTTTTGAGTAGAATTTAGGTGTGGATTGGGTTAATCTGAAATTGCTTTGCTATAAAAGTCTATTCTACTGATCCTAAAGCTGCGAAAAGCTTCAGGGCTTCATTGAACTAAGATAAAACAAATACTTTTTCCCCCAGTACAGCCATGGTTACTATCAGCCAGTACATCTATACTCCAGCCATGTGTTTCCCACAGAGAGATTTATGCTAGTTAGATCAGTCAAGCATATTACCAAAATACAGGTTTGAACATGTCAACATGTTCCCTTCCAGACATCACCCTCTACTCTCCCTCCCTCCTCCTCCCCGTTGGTGTAATGGATTACTAAAAAGGAGCATGCCCCATGTGACAGTACTGTTACCTCGACAAGGTAACTGTGGGTCAGACACTTTTGCCGTTATTGTTTTATCTGTCCTTCTACTCATAGTTCAAGGTTAATGTGTGACATAGGAATGTGTGTTATTGACTGGCCCAGTGCTGCTACTTAGCTGTTATCTTTTCCACGAGATGTTCATATCATTGGGTAAATATTAGCTGAGCTACTATGTAGCATGACTGTGGTGGATGAAGTTAATGTTAGCCTATCCTTGTGAACTTAAAGAACTGTGTACAGTGAGCGGGGAAAGTCAGCACCATCACATGCTGTTTTTCAGTGTTAATGAGGTCATTCAAAGGGTAGAATGACCGCTTAGAGGACACAAAATAGTGCTTAAATTTCTACATAGATTCTCATTGGATATGTTGCGCTCACATTTTCTCCTTTTTCAATATATTTAACTAATGTGACATAAAAGACCTTATATTTCACTCACCGTGAAAAACTTTCTCTTCTAATGTTTCTGATAGTTTCAGTAGTATATTCTTCATTTCTGGCTTGTTATCTGTTTATCCGGGCCACACTGATATTGGTCCCACACTGATATGTATATATGAGTCCTTTTGATGTTGATGCCAAGTTATGTTTCCCCTCACAGTGGCACCTTCTCTGTTACACACACTGCATGTTCTCTTACTTCTGTAAAGGCCAACACTGCACTCCTTAACCTTGGAGGTTAGCCAAAGTTTATATCAGGACATGAAAACACCTCACTGTGTTTTCATGTAGTTTTAAATGTGCACTTGTATCTTAAACATTGAATGTGTTCATATTCATATCAGTGTGGCAAGCTGAAAAACAGACATTTTTATGAAGAAGTTGCAGCGTGTCAGTTGAAATCATATCATCACTTTAATCTGTTGACCCACAGTAACTAGATGCAGATGCACCCAGTGTAGATTTAGTGTCACAGGTAGAGCAGCAGAAGTGCAGAGTGTTTCTTGGACCTCCCGCAGACTGAAGCAACAGGAGTTAATAATTTGGTTTTGTATAATATTACCGTTGCTGTTGGAACTCTTCAGCATTGAACATTTTCCAGCCAGCCAGCATTTTGCTATGAAAGGCAGACTGATGCACGCACAAACCGATATTTATCTGCTTTGCTTTTCTTTCAAACATCAATATTTTTCCACCACCTCTGATGTAGTTAGGCTGTTACTCAAGTGCCACTGCTGGTGTGTAGGTGTGTTTGTGTGTTTATGAGTAATGCGCACTCAATGCGGCCCGCTCTGCCACTGCTGCTGGGATTGGCTAGTTGGAGAGGAGCATTTTCTCTCTCTTTTGGCGCTGCATCGTGTGCATGTCTAATCCTCCCTTGAGTCAGCAGCAACAAGGCAGGCACATGCACATGGTCACGTATGCACATCCACACACTCATTTTTTACAATTGCGTCATTCTACAAACACACAAACACTATTGGCATGTCCTCTATATATGCTCAACTGACAGACGGACGCACAACACAAATACATTAAGCATGCGTGGACGCCACACCCACGCTCAGTCTAGACTGCGTAATGCGCTCATACACACAGTAGTCAGTCTTTTTTTCCCCCCCCCAACGAATCCCACCCTGCAGCTGTGAAGACCAGCTGTGATTGGTTTGTCCTGTCGGTCTGCATGTCTGCCCACAACATCTTGACCCACCCCAGGGCTTGTACTGTAAGTGGTATTAATTCTGTGTGTGTGTGTGTGTGCGTGTGTGTGCGCGCACGCACGTGCATGTGTGTGTATTTCCAGCCATGTACAGTTTGCCAGCCCATTATGTTTACCGTTGTGTAACGCTAAAGCTTCTGCACTGTACTGCACATGCACACATGCACTGCAGCAATGGAATGCTATTTATAGACCTGCCCCACAAGGACAAATAAGGCTCCTTTTTTGGAAGAATAAATTTACCTTTTCTCTCTCGTATCTCAGTCATTCATAGCTGGCTCTTTAAAAAGGACAAAGGAACAGAGGGCAGGAGGAAGAAAAGAACAGGACGTATTGCAAGATCAGAAATAAGAAGGGAGTAAGGAGGGTGAGAGAATGAGTCACAGAGGGAGAGTAGAAAACGAAGGAAGCAGGGAGTGGTGTTACGGGTATACGGATGTGTGATGGTGCTTGTGTATATTTAATATGTACATGTATGTACTTGAAGAAGGAAGGTGCAGTTTATTAACCACCAAGACTCCTCCAACACTGTGTGTGGTTTCCAATTTCCAGTTTAGGCCACAGTCTATAACGAACTCTGATAAGGGTGGGAAATTAGCACCAGCCACCAGCCAAATGCTGGTAAAATATTAAAGTGGCTGGTAGATTTCAGACACAAAATAATGGTTTACTGTTGAGAAGCTGGTGAATTTGAACATTTATCTGTCAGTGGGTGGTAGATGTTCACATTTTTAAAAGTTCATTTTCTACCCTGACTTCAATACAGGTAGTATGTGGACTTTTGACATTCTTCACTTGAATCGCAACTGCAGCTGAATAGTGTGGGAGGGTAAAATGATGAATCAGTCTGTGAAAAACATTCTGTGAATGAATTTTATGTAACATGCTGTTCTTGGATGTTTATAATTTAGGGCTTGTAGGCGAGACTGCTCTGTAGGCTGGAAGTCAGAGGGTCTTACTGTATGTGTTTGTGCACTGAGAGAAAATGAATGGGATTATATTGATCTAAGCAGAGCACAGTGTGGCAGTCCAGACAGACCCAGGTGGTAACAGCTACGCTCCATTAACCTCAGTGTTTTACCGTCAGTTCCGATTTGCTCTGATCAGCTCACCACACGTTTGAATGAGCATAATGATCTGTCTGGAAACAGCCGTGACCCTCAGCAGTTGTTAATAACATCTATCCACTAAAGGAAGAAATCTCTGTCTGTGTGTGCGTGTTTGTATGTCCTTCGTATATCTCTTGAACCATTCATCCGATCAATTCCACACTTGGCGGGTGCATTGCTGGGGAACAAAGGGAGTGCAGTGACGAATTTGGTGCAATTTGGACATACAGCACAAATAATATTAATAAACCTAAACTCTGAATAAACAAGCTATCAGCCACGCCTCTCTGCAGTGGCGGGGAGGGGCTTCTGGGCTCTACGACTATGTCGTGATCAGAGCTGTACAACCTCTCCATGAGAGGAGGGAAGGACATCTCTTTTCATTTGATAACGTTAAAAGTTCAGCTTTGTTATGGGTTTCCCAACTCATTTTAAAAAAGACGAGAGAAAGAGAGAGAGAGAGGGCAAGCGAGCTGAGCGCATGACCAAGCGACAGAGAGACAGCAGTGGAACGTGTGAATGACAGAAACACGTAATTTTCTGATTGTTTCACGGTGGTTACGTTCTAAAGCACAAATAAACAACCAAACTGTCAACAGGTGATTTACAGTGGAGACAGACGCTCTTTTGGTGCAATTTGGACACGCAACATGTTTTTAATGTTCATAAACTGTGAATAAACAAGCAAACAGCGAGCCGCTCAGCTCCCTATCTGAGTACAGCGGGGCTGTTTGATATAAACACCGTCACATCACAGCGGGGTGGAGCTTCTGGGCTCTGACTTGCTAAACGGGACAAAGACACGTGCCCCGCTCAGTTAAACTGCTGGAGAGAGAGGAACGAGCACACACAGGAGAAAAAAAACAGAGGCGAAGGCAGTAAAACTAGCCAATAGGAGCACAGACATGTTTGATTGGCAGCACAATCAACTAATGGAAGGCCATAAACTGCCTCTACAGTTCAACCTCAGTTTAGTCTCACTGGTGAAATCTCTGTCTGGATTAAAACCATCAAATTTATTGAATCCTTATCGTTTTTAATTGATACATATATATGTGGTTCTCAAGAAATAATAAGCAATCGGCCAGTTTCAAACAGGCATGTTTTGAACGGGTACGGCACTACTACTATGAATAGTGCACAACTTGTCAATAGTCACAGAGCTCGGTAGAGGAGAACAGAAGGCAGAAGAAGAGACTGAATAGGCTGAGAGGAAACAAGTGCTACGTCATTGCGTCTCCGGGGATCAAAGAAGAAAAACATCTCTGTCATTAAGAACACACAGATTCACAGAAGACTAAAAATCTTGACACAGGTCTGTCTACCCCCTGTTTGTGCAGACATGCATACAATATGTGTGTGGTTGCTTTTATGTGTGTGTGCTTGTTGCAGTTTCTTTTATGTGGGCATGGTGGTCTAAAAATATGACTCATCCACTCACTGCTGTAAATTAAGAACAGCAGCACAATGACAGCATGGAGCTGCAGAGTCACAGCTTGATCCTGCACTCATCTGCTGTAGCTGCATTTGCCCTCACATGTGCTAAGATGTGCATCTCAGTAGACGGGATCCTTGTGGATATTAGTTGAATGACTAAAGAAACAGCATTACTTTTGGGTGCAGCGATATGTGGATTGAAGCCTGTTGATGCAAGCAGACAGGGAGGATAGCGGCGTAGCGGTGGTGGGGCGTCGTCTTGGACAGTGGTTCTCTGTGGACAGAGTGGCCGAATATGGGCGGAGACGCTATTTGTCATATACACTGACAATGTGCAGTCTGAACTGCTTGTCACTGCCATGCACAGTGCTGTTATGTGGACAGGCTGACATAATGTGGACAGGCTGATATGTCGTCTTACAGTAGGTCTTTGTTCGTGTCTGAGGATAGAAAGGGCAGGGGTCCAGACAGACTGATAGATACACAGAGAGAAGGAGTGAGGATGGAGTTAGAGAGCTCTGAGTCAGTGATGCAGGGAGACACAACAAGTAAGATCAGATTCAAGAGAAGAAGAGCTATAGACAGGATGAATCACTTCACTGAAATGTTTATAAATCATTATATTAAGGAATGTACGCAGAGTAGTATTTTGTTCTAACCAGGATTTTCTTTCTTCCATCCCTCTGTTTTCTTTTTTTCATCTTTTCCTTCCTTCCTTCCTTCCTTCCTTCCTTCCTTCCTTCCTTCCTTCCTTCCTTCTGTTCTCCTCCCCTTGCAGAGGACAAGCAGGTTGTCAGGATGAAGGAGGAGAGTCTGTTCCAGCGGAGGTTTTCTCTGTGCCCCAACGCCACCTCCCCACCCAAAATTGACCCCCGCTCCCTCACTAGGAACTTGTCTTATGGAGGAGAAAACGACCTCTACAGCCTCAGCCCAGGTAAAAGGCCAGAAGCTGACAAACAGAATATGAATCTCACAAGAGATGATATTTCAGTGATGTGTGCTAGTGGAGTCTGTGAAATGATGGTGTACTGTGCTGTACTGTACTTACTCACATACAAATCAGTGGACCTCAGCTGCTGTTTATTAGCTGCTTTTGGGGCTGTCATGCTTTAATTGTCTGTCAGCAGGTTTATGCACTGAGTTCATTTGTATGTGACTGTGTGTTGTGGGTTCCCACCAGGCAGTGAGACAGACAGGAACGGTCTCTCCATGCTGAGTAATGAACTTAGTCCTGCCCAATCACCAGGCAGCAAGGTAAGAACACAGTTCCTGATTGGGCAGCTCCTCAACAGCTCACTCTAACTGACTGATTAGGTGAGCACACAGTCTTTTGTATTTTATGATGATTTCTTTTCCTCTGATTGTTTGCAGCCTGAAATATGAACAAGAATTAGAACTAGACCGACCTGCCACTGGTTTTACAGGTTTCCCTCTGTGAAGGGAAAATCTGGAATATCAAGGATTATTGAGATGTGAAAAGTCAAATATTTAAGTAGATTTTTAGAGGAAGTCAAGTAAAATTAGGGCATCTTAGAAATGGGTCATGGGATATGAGAATGTGATTTTCTCCTAGTTTAAAACATTTAGTGCAATTGATATAGAAACCAGATAAATTAATTTTTGGGTAAATCCACATTAACATGCCAGAAATAAATTACATTGGCAAGTCATGGCAGTGCACTAGTGTAGTCATGCAACAACTGGGATTTTATATGTTAGGGCCATGGTGGGAACTGTGTCTTCAGCACTGCAAGCTATTTATTTTTGGCAACCAAGACCTTAATTGTCCTAGTGCTGCCTCTTGCTTATGTTGCATTAATTCTAACAATCTGTCTCCATTTTTCAGTAATACTAATTAGGAGTGGTCAATAAATGTTTACAGGGACAACTCGATATCTCATCTTGTCTTGTCTCCCCTCCTCTTGTCGCTTCGCCTCACCTCGTCTCGCAATATGGCCCATTTTATATGTGGAATAATTCACAGGCACAGCTGCATCGCTGGCTGTTTGCCCTTTCTTCCATCTCAGAAGCTCTTATGGGACAATAGGATATTGTGCGAAGCCTTACCCTCGCATATTGTCATTTATATTAGGTTGTAGTTATGTACTATGCTTTAAGAATGGCTTCTTTTACCACAAATGGATACGGCTAAGTGCCTGTGAGTGCTCACCAAATAAAATTGCGAGCCATATTGGTTTAGTCCATAAAGAACAAGTCTTTATGTAATTACATATCACAGTGAAATCACAGGACGACTTACCACTGAGACTATAATCTGTACTTGCTGATCGGTGGAGACCATCAAACAGTCTTTCCCCTTTGTTGTCTTACCAAGGAAGACAGTGGTTGCACGGTCACATCACCAGAACTGGCTGCCTACTAAGTTGCCTTGTTGATGGAAAGGGCCACCCACCTGCTGCACACAAACCACTAGTGTAACAGATGTGATACTTGGCAAACGGCTTATTGGCTTTATTTAATGCAAATGACATAACTGTTTTTCTGTACTTTTGACATTTGGACTAATTTATGCTTTCACAATCCATTTTTACAATCAATCATTTTTGTTAAATAATATCTTGACATATAGCGCTGCAAAGTTTATTGCACAGTCATTGGTTGGCGAGCTAAATAGCTGAGAGTTGTAATAGTAAACAGTTCCTGTATTTAGTTTAAATCCTTTACAGCCTCTGTTTTCCCTCTTCTTCATCCTAACTGACTGTCTTCTCTCCTTCCTCCCTCCTCCAGTCTGAGTCCAGGATGTTTAATGGTCTTGAGAAGGACTGCCCCTCCCCGACAGAGAAGCTGGCCCGGAAGGAGTCACTAAAGGTACACGTCGCTTCCTGTTCCGCACTGAAAAAGCTTGCTTGAGACAATTATGAGTAATGTTGTGCAATGGGGTTTATCATTAAATCTGTACAATTTAGCACTCAAGCATCTCTGTCATTGTTAGCTTGGAGGGTTTCATGTACACAACCCATCTGGAAACCTTTTCAAATGTCTTCCAATTATATTTTAAATTTGTGCCCTTTTGTGAAGCGTTTCAAATAACCAACAATGAATCACATTAAAGATAACCAAAGGCAACAGGATGGCGGCATGAAATTAGTTTGACTCTGCTTCCACCTAGTGTTTGCACTTTCAGATCCGCTCTCTGACCAGTAAGACTGATGACTCATTCATATGTTTTTTTTCCCCTGTTTCACAGGTCCAAAAGCAGAATTACAGGCAAGAGAAGAAACGGGCAGCTAAAGAGCTTTCTAGCGCACTAAAGGACCCCAGTGTTGTCATCATGTCCAACTGGCTAAAGGTGCAGGGGTTATGTCTCAGCAGTGACGCACAAAGCTGCTACACTTTACACCCAGAATAATGATCGTCTCTGCAGTCACACCAATAATGTGCTATCCAGACTTTGTATTGTGTGATATTTACACCTTTTGCTAATTATCATCCTAGCTGTAAATTGCACATTCACTGTTACAATAGATTTTGCAGCACAGGAACAATTCTACAGCTCAGAATGTGCTCATTTATAGATTTAGTTTACAAAGCATGCAGTTACCCTTCTTTGAATCTAGCATGTTAATCCTGTAGTGTAATGTGTAACAATATTGTATTTCTTATGTTCCCATTCTGTTGGGATACTAATATTGTGTACCTTCTCATCCCTTGTCTTTATTTAGATCCGAGGCTCTTTAAAGAGTTGGACCAAGCTGTGGTGCGCCCTGAAGCCTGGAGTCCTTTTGATCTACAAGACCCCCAAAGCAGACCACTGGGTGGGCACCATCCTGCTCAGCGCGTGCAAGCTGATCGAGAGACCCTCCAAGAAGGATGGCTTCTGCTTCAAGCTGTACCACCCACTGGACAAATCCATCTGGGCTGTCAAGGTTAGACATGTTTGTAGACTCACTGGCACTTTGTTTCATTCTGCAAATTCTGTATAGTTTTGTTAGTAGTCTGTGATTTTTATTTATCTTTTTAATGTTTTTTTACAATGATATTTTGTATTTTTAATTGATAATTTCCCTGTTTAGTGCTTTATTATGCGAGAGTCATTTGTTTCTGTTGGAACAACATGACTAAGGTGGCATGAAGTGTGAGTCATTGTTTGATCCATATGCTCAGGGTCCCAAAGGAGAGAATGTTGGCTCGATCACGCAGCCTCTACCCAGCAACTACCTAATCTTCAGAGCAACCTCTGAGTCTGACGGTGAGGCTTATGTGTGTTTCTTTCCGCTGGAAGTGTACGTTCTTGCATGTGTAATGTAATTAGATGCAATTTGTTTATGAGCAAAATTTATTGAAGGTGCTCCTCCCTGTCTCCATAATCTGTCGGTCTCTCAAGGCCGGTGCTGGATGGATGCCCTGGAGCTGGCTCTTAGCTGTTCCAGCCTCTACAAGCTGACAGCCAAAGGAGGGAGAGAAGGAGATATCAGCACATCATCAGAGTCTTCCCATATACTCCACCTACTGCAGTCTACCGCACTCACAGACACAGAGCTGCTACAGTGAGTAATACACACAGCGATACAGCTGCATACACCCTCAGATGTAATTTATCTCCATCTTGCATTCATCATTTGTTGTTTGCAGATGATCTGTGTTTCCCGCAATCACACTCAAAGTTTTTATGCTTGCCAGCTCATGCACAAGAACGCTGGCATTGCTACCAAACACATTTGTGCTGTATTTTTCATGAAGAAGTCAGAAATTCCCAGCTGGTTGGTCCAAAATACAGTCTCTGTGCTTTCTGGTTGCCAGCTCAGAATAACATCTGAAGAAAAATCAACTCCCAGGAGGGGAGCATTATTTACTAAATTCAAAACACTGCCCTCCCATGGAATATCACAAGTTAGCAGTGTTAGCTATTTAGTGTGCTGTGTTAGCAACATTTCCAGTTTGTTCAGTTTGTTTCATATCTGTGTCAAATGATGTAACACAGGTGGGATTTGAGGTCATGTGGTGCCAGAAAATTTTGAAAAGTAAAGGCCCAAACTCACTGAGAGCAATTATTGACGCACCTCATTTGACACACGTCATTTGATGCTGCTATGGCGCACTACAGGCATCAGAAATGCCATCACCACAGAACCAACACAGATTTGTCCTGTTGTTTTTTGTATTTATCACTGCATTAGTATTAATGAATGAAAAGGAAAAATGCAGAAGAAAATTAAACTAAGAGCATCTGTTTCCACAGTAAATCATCTGTTTGATGGTTAATTATTTCATTTAGAACGTAACCGCCATGAATCACTCAGCCACCGCTGCGCTGTGTCTCTCTCTCACACGCTCACCGGTGCTCTCAGCTCACTCTTGCCATCTCTCTCTTTTCGGCTGCAGAAAAAACAGCTTTGGTCGCTGGGTCCTCATTTGACGAGGCAGTTTGACGTGCCTTATAACGCTTTTGGTTGCATTTAGCCATTTAAAACAATAGGTGTTCTTCAAAATGTGTGCATCAGACACTTTCAGTGCGTTTGTGCCTTAACGCTGTGCAGTCCTTACATTGTCCTATATGTTAGAAAATTGTCCTAGAGAAAACAGGACTCCAACATTTAGTTTAGTTTAATCTGATCTGTAACCATTAAAAAGGCTAAACAGTCACACATTATTACTCTACAAGACCAAACGGCTGATAAATGAAGCCAATGTAGAAGTGCAAAAACCTGCAGTTCCTGAAATGGCCACTTGAGACTGGCTCCAAAAGCGAGTCAGTCCCCATAGACCCCCATGTTAAAATGCTCAACTTTACAGCAGAAATAAACGTGTTTACAGCCTGGTACAAAAATGCTTCTGGTTTCTATAGCTAATTAGAAACCTTTCATGACAACTGTACAGGAGTGAATTTTTTTATAACTCACAAATTTAAATTTTATTAAGGCTTAAAGTTATGTATAATTAAGGGCGTGGCTGCTTTGAGTGACAGGTTGCTAGCCGCTAGGTGACTTGTTTCGGCAACCAGGCTTCATTTGGCCGGCCTCAGCTCCTCCCCAGCTCCACACTCTTGTCCAAATATGGTCACTTCTAATCACTTCTGGCTCCAAAAAACCAAGATGGCGGAGGTCAAAATACCAAACTCGAGGCTTCATAACACGAGTCCACAAACCAATGAGAGACGTCACAGTGGCTACGTCCATTAATTTTACACAGTCAAGACACATGCTCATACTGGGAAATGAAATGCTGAATTTAAGAAAAAACTATCTTTGTAGAATAGAAACTTCAAAACTTTGGAGGCAAAACAGAAAAGTATATCAAAAATAATAGAAGAGTACAGTAGACTCTACACAATACACTCATCATTTAACAATATAAAGCCCATGAAATTGACTTCTCACCAGCACTCAATGCCATTCACAGTCCTGTAGGATGGAGCTCCTCTGTCTATTGTAGCTAAACCTAGTAAATACAGTACCTTGCAAATGGAATATAAATGTATTTTGCTTTATTAGTGAAGCTGAGCCAGATGTGTCATTAATGCTACGTGTATGCCTACTTACATGCTAGTGCGAGTGCTTGTGTGTGTGTGTGTGTCTTTAAATGTGTGTTGGAACATAAATCTGTTTACATAGTCACATGTGGGGTGAAGACTTGGTTTAAAGTTAAGGTAAGTTTAGGGTTATGTTAAGGTTAGGGTAAGTTGTGGTTAGGTTTAGGACTGTAAGTCAATGTAACGTTCTCTGAAGTGATGGAAACATGACTGTGTGTGTGTGTAGTGGTATTTTTATGGTGTGTAATTTTTCATTGATGAAATATGGGCTATAATTACTCTCCTCTGCTGGAGCAGTGCAAACATAATGTGGTGTTGACCTAGTTTGTGCCTCTTGTATAATCATTCATCTTTACATTCAAACACTGTTTACAGTAGACTTCTGGTAGCCATCTTTGCTTGGTTAAGTGTTTTGAGTAGCACCTTGTAAAACCAGTTAAAAATCTGCTTTACTTGGGCAGAATATTTTCATACCAGCAGAACAGAGAAGACTTGAGCAGTGTGGAAACGTCTTCTAAACAGCAGTTTATGTTGTCATATTGTCATATGTGTTGGCCCTGATATTGCATTGACACGTATTGTCTATAAAAATATTACAAATACAGCTTTATTAGCAGATTTTTTTTAGCCTAAATTGAGGAAATCCTTAATGGGAAAGTGAATGAGAAGTTGATCCTCAATAATTGCGTTTAATGTACCTTCAATCAAGGCAGCTAACCTATTAGTTGTCAAACAGAAGATGACTGTGACTGTTCTGAAGTCTGAATGTGGAGCAAAATTAATGTGATGAAGAGAATTACTGTTTTGTAACAAGAAATCTGTAAAACTGTGAGCCACACCAAATGTTTAAATATAACCTGCCTCCCACCCAAGGTGTGTATCTAGTTTCTTCTCTAGATCTACTTATATGAAATCCTACCTAATTCTAGTTTTGCATCTGCAATATTTGTTATATTCCTAGTTATAAATATGTAATAATATGTGTTTTTATATGCTTCTGCTTGTGAGTGTGCATGTCTGTCTGTCATTTTTTCAGTTTTCATAAATGTAGGCATTTATGCATCTTACTTATTTTCTCATTTCTGCTTGAAAGTGAGCGTCATTTGTATACTGTTTACATCACACATCAGACAGCCCTCTCCTCCCCACCCCCCTTCCTCTGTGGCTGAACCCTCCCTCTGGCCATCCATCCCAGCTCTCCCTCCTCTCCTGCTCCTCTCCCAGCCAATCAGAGCGGCCCGTATGATCACATGACTGACAGAAGAGCAGGAAGATGGAGTAGAATGTGAACCATACACCACCCAGAAAGAGACTGCAGCAACACAGCCGTTGCAAGCCCGCACACACAAACACTGGCACACGCACACACACATTCAGGAAGCAGGTGTGCCGGAGTCGAGGAAACAAAACAGCACCACTTAGACACTAGATTGAAAACATTTTCACACATACAGACAAGGAGACAAGAGACAAGGACAGGCTGCGCTTGTGTGTGGATTTGCTGGTAACACCATCGGTGGTGTTTTGATTCCTGAGGAAGAGTTTGTCTCTGTGCTTTATGTCTTTAAGGTAAGGAAAGCTGCCTCTGCTCCAGGGCGTGTTTGGGTTAATAAATAACATGACTGGCTGGTTAGTGATTCACAGAGTATGCAAGAATGTAATTGTTCAAGTCTGTCAAGCCTTCAGGCATTTCGAAAATTGAACTGCCCTCCATTGTTGTTTTGCCAAATAAGCTGTTTCGTTGTTTTCTGTGACCATTACTCAATCACTGAATGTGATTTTGAAAGCATAGAAGACACTACAGTTGTCTTCTGCTGTCCTGTTCTTGTTTTTCTATATTTGTTACAACCAGCGGAGTATGCATTTGATTAAGACCTGCTTAAATTCTGTGTCTGTCTACTTGTGTGCCCGTCTCTGTTTAAAGGTGTCTTAGTGTGTTTCTTGATGTTCGCACCCACAGAGGACACAGACGTCCACTGTCTGACTTGTAAAATGGCTGTAGGATTGGAACCATGATGTTCCTTTTTAGCTATCGATTTCACCCCTCTGTCTGTCTCTCTCTCTCATTCTCGCTTCTCCTTTCTTTAGCCATTTATGAGCTGATGCGTGACTTGTTTCTCCGTGTTTTTCTTCTTTCTTTTTTTTTTAGACTTTGTTCTGGTTGTTAGAGAGCTTTCAGATCTGAGGTCTGTGTTTTATGTGGAACATTGGCCAGCATGAAAATGATAATTCAGCATAGGACGCATTTTGAATTAGTTGTCTCTCAACTTTGTGCGTACGTGTGCGTGCATGTAAGTATGTAATACACAAGCATGTGCAAATATTATCATGTTTGTGCCCCCTGATTGTAACTAGTGACATTCAGACCAGGTCAAGAGGAGGCGGGAAATGGGGGAGGATGAGGATGTAGTGTGTGGTCTGGTTGTCCTAGCAACCAGACAGGTCAGATGTGTTAAATGCATTCAGACCCGCGAGGCTTTAAAGTGGAGAGTCTCTAACACAGTGTGCTTACTCATCATAGCTGTGAGGAGGAGGAGATCACAGATTCAAAACACATTCAAAGGCCATTCAGAGCCTTGAAGGTTCATGGCAGGTAATTCTGTTTTTCACAGAAATCTGCGTCATGGTTTCAGCTGTTTGTAGATTGCCGTAGTGACGAGGCAATCATCAAAGCTTCGGTAGCACAGAGCTATAATGAAGTAAGATGTTTGTGATGTTAATGTCTTGTCACATTAATCATCTTTAATGTCTAATCATGGTCAATAAAACTTCCTCAAGCTTCCATTCTCAATAAAATTAAATTATACATGGTAATGATGTGCTATCATTATAAGAGCCATATACGATACCAGTTAAAATTAAGTTAAGTCAGAGATCAGAGTACAAAATCTGCAATGGAGGATGCACCTAATTAAATCCTGTGATTATTCAGATTCTATGTTTCTGAGCTGACTCAAGGACTGGATGTGTGGTAACAACAAAGTGTTTGACAATCAGGGTTGGTTTAGTTCTTTCTTAAAGGTGCAGTGTGCATAATTTAGTGGCATTTAGCAGTACAGACGTGGCAGAAATGGAATATAATATTCATAAGTATGTTTTAACTAGTGTGTAATAACCTGAAAATAAGAATCGTTGTGTTTTTGTTAAATTAGAATGAGCCCTTTATATCTACATAGGGAGCGGGTTCTCTTCCATGGAGCCCGCCATGTTGCACCACCATGTTTCTACAGTAGCCCAGAACGGACAAACCAAACACTGGCTCTAAAGAGAGCCCTTGGCCTTTTCGAGAGTTTTGCGGCTACTGTAGGTTCTCCTACTCGCTTGAAAGGGAGGGGTGAAGGGGAGGGGTATTCAGTTGGTTGCAATCTGCAACCTCACCACTAGATGCCACTAAATACTTCACACTGGTCCTTTTAATATAGTTTTAACCTTGATGTTCATCTCTCCTCTGTCACTGTCAGGTTGAATGACACCGTGCTGCTGGGCAATCACCACATGGACCATGATGGCTTTTCAGACAAATCGGAGCGCGAGGCTCATGATGACTGGGACACCACAGCAAATGAGAATGGTGGAAGGCTGACAGAGGAGAGCGACATGGACCAATCAGACGAGCTGTCCCCCGGGTCACAGGCCACAGCCTACACAGAGCAGAGCACAGAAGAGATGGCTGAGGTGAGGCACCAAGTTCAATATGTAAATATATATATATGGCTCTGTAAAAAAAAAAAAAAACACCACTGTGTACTCATGTTTGTATGTTTTACTTCAGGCTGGGGAGTCATCCCAGGTGGAGACTGTATCAGAGGAGAACAAGGGTCTGATCTGGGGCCTGCTGAAGCAGCTGCGGCCGGGCATGGACCTGTCCAAGGTGGTGCTGCCCACCTTCATCCTGGAACCACGCTCCTTCCTGGACAAACTGTCTGACTACTACTACCACGCTGATCTGCTCTCACAGTCAGTAACTCATTGTCATTATATTTTGTGCATGTTCGCATATGAGTAGACACATTGTAATGTTTTCTTTAAGAGACAGATAAAGACTAGGTTTTATCATCTGCTTTTATCGTCATAATTTTGTCTTGTTTATCTTCTTCACTACCTCTCCATCTTTCCTGCCACAGAGCTGCACTGGAGGAGAGCGCATACAGTCGGATCAAACAGGTGTTGAGATGGTACTTGTCTGGCTTCTACAAGAAGCCCAAGGTAAGATTTGTTCACTGCCAAATGGCTTATTATCATGTTCAAATATAGAGCAGCCCTTTTGCAACACCTGTTTTTGGATAAAGGCTTTACACAATACCACAATACCACAATTAACATCTCCTAAATGTATCATTAAATACAGTATACCTGACTTACTATTACTTAGTGAATTCCATTTTACCGACTCAACAAGAATCAGTATTTACCAGAGGACTGAACTGTTAGGTCATTGCCAAAGCCTTCAGCTGCACAACAGCTCTGGAGATGGACGTTCCTCCATTCTGTTTGTCCGTCACATACTCCTCATTCTCTCCTTTCTCCTCTCTTGGAAACAGCCGTTTAAAGAGCACTTGAAGATTTTCTGGTATGTTTCTATTTGGGCTCACCATCTTCTAACACGACATTCTGTGAAACTGTATTTCTTGGCCACTTGACAAATTACTCTGTCAAGTATCTATTTCTGCAAGATAAATATCAGGAGACATTTTCCCACTCGATAGGAATTTATTTCTTCAGTGGCAGCAAAACACCCCACTTGAGCCAGCAGATAAGGCCTGTAGATTAAATTGGCTGTACTCCACATGACTTGCTGTACACGGACAGGTAGAAACTTGCTAATATAGCATTAGTATGGCTATGAACAACCCATAATACATTTTACACCAATACTGCAGTTTAACAGTAGTATATCAACTCCTCTGCAGTTTCTCTTAAATGTCTGAATTGAAATCTACGGTACTGTCTGTCTGCAATGCAGTGCATTGTTTCCTGAAGATTGAATTAATTAAATCTCATCGGTTTGGCCAATGTGGTGACGTGATCATCTGCAATGTAATTCATCCTCATCACTGGGTATTTGTTAAATGTTAGAGAACTGTAATTTGGCCCAACTGTGACAAAAAAGAAGGGAAAAATAGTCAATACACAAACACTGTGTCTATGTATGAAGATTCTAACATTGCTGTGTATGTTTGCATTTTCCAGGGTCTGAAGAAGCCTTACAACCCAATCCTGGGAGAAACATTTCGCTGCTGCTGGCTTCATCCTCAAAGAGATAGCTGCACTTTCTACATAGCTGAACAGGTTAAACTGTATTCTTAGCTAGAACACATAATACACAGGACATGATTCATCCCTTGTGTGAAATACTTTGCAGAATTCGGCAAACACACAGAGCACACACCTGTGAAATGCTGCAAGTGTGAAATTAGTATCTGCCAGACACCTCTTTTTCTTACGCTGCTGTTTAAATGTCTCTCTCTCTCTCTTTCCTCTGCCAGGTGTCCCACCATCCGCCCATCTCTGCCTTTTATGTCTGCAATAGGAAGGATGGTTTCTCTATCAGTGGAAGCATCCTGGCCAAGTCCAAGTTCTATGGTGCATACTTTCATATGAACCCCCCTTCTGCAACACCTGTTTTTGGATTAGGAGTTTTTAAAGATGATACATACTTTTAATTAAACAACATAGATAGCGATGCTATATTTAACATCTATAGAGCATCATGTATTGTTACATTTCAATAAAAATGAAGCAAATCCCTGGAAACAAAACAATAACAATTAGTCATGTTTCAGTTTAAAGGAAACCTTCACGATTTTTCAAGTCTGTCTTAAAGTGGTGCCCATTTGAGTATTGAAACAGTTTCAGTTTCCCACTCACAAATGGCTGTAATTGTAAACTTTTTAAGGGGGATCTGCTCTTTAATCGTGTGCTCTGTCTGTCTCTCTGCTATTGTAGGTAACTCTCTGTCAGCTATTCTGGACGGCAAAGCCAGGCTGCTGTTCCTGAGCAGGGAGGAGGAATATGTCATCACCATGCCCTACGCTCACTGTAAAGGTAATAGGTCGGCTGTCATTTTGATGACCACTACTATAAGTCTGTTCGTGTTCTTGCTACTATGTGACCACTGGTGAAAATTGATTCTGTTTGCTTAAACCTACAACAAGTATCAGTATACACATAAATTACCAAAACATACACTATCACATTTTAATAATAATAATAATAATGATTATACAAATAATAATAGTGGCTTTCATAGACAGAACAAAAGAAACAATCACAAATATAAAAATAAGAACAGCAAAATACAAACACACAATTAAAAGATCGTATAAAAATAAATTTACAAATAAATCGTCTAAAATAAGTGAAACTATTAAAATAAACTTAAAACCAGCACAACAGAGCTGTATTATGTAAACAAATAAGACTAGTTGTCAGGCAAAAAGGCAAGTCTGTAAAAATGTGTCTTAGACAGGATTTCAAAGCAGAAACGGTGTCAGCAGATCGAATACTAACCTTAAGACTGTTCTAAAGCTGAGGTACCAGTACAGCAAAAGCTCGATCACCCTTTGACCTGATTCAGCAGATCTAAGAGGCCTTTTTAGACAGTAAGGAGTTAAGAGTTCACTGATGTACTCTGGCGCCTGGCCATGTAAAGCCTTGCAAGTCATTAGTAAGATTTTGAAATGGATTCTAAAAGAAATCGATAAAACTGGCTAAAACTGGCTAAAACTGGGGTGATGTAAGACGAGCTTTTGATGTGGGTCAGAAGTCTGGCTGTTGAGTTGTGCAGTGTGAAGTTGAGCTACAGCTCAGGCGCTGAGGCAGGTAAACATGGCGTTACAATAATCCAGACGTGAGGAAATAAAAGCATGAATAATTTTTTCTGTATTGCTAAAAGATAACATTGCTCTGATCATGGAAATATTCCTGAGTTGGTAGTAACATGATTGTAGCAGTTTTGTTAGATGATTTTAGCTCCTGCTTCACCCAACTGACCTTGGCTGTTTGCTATCAGGCTCTTCAGTATTTAAATCACTAAACACAGCTACAGTGCAGGAGGTCAACAAAGAAACTTACCTACCTACCATGAAATCTGTCTACTATGACAGATTATGTGTGGGCGGTTACTTTTGAAGCCATCTGTTGTAACCAATATATTCATACCAATGGAAATCAAACAGGACCCTGCCGTGCTCTGGTCATGAACTGACACATGGCTGAGAGCCAAAAATAGAGATGGACGATGGGTGGAAACCAAGTCGACTTGAGTTTCCGTTTATTCTCTGAGTGTACCTGGGTATGTTGTAAATTACCCTCTTTATCTTGTCTTACAATTCAGTTAAGGAATGCGCTCGCTGTGAGCACATCATAAATTACATTCCTAACTGAACAGGAACACAGGGAACAGTATGATAAATCAACAGGAACTTGTTGTTCTCCTCATCTACATTCTGCTCACTGATGTGCTGCCGACCTGATGCTCTAATACCGTATCTGTGTCTCCTGTAGGTATCCTGTACGGCACAATGACACTAGAACTGGGTGGGAAGGTTACCATTGAATGTGAGAAAACAAAATGTTTGACAGAGCTGGAGTTCAAACTCAAGGTACGGGTTAATGTTTGTAAACTTACATTGACTAGTTTTTACCTTTTTTCTTAACATTATAAGCTGTACCAGTTATCAACTGATACGTTCTGAGACAGTCTGTGTAAAGGTGTTGATTTTGTTCGATGCAGCCTTTCCTGGGAGGCGCCTGCTCTGTGAATCAGATCAGCGGGAAGATCTTTGTGGGAGAGGAGCTAGTGGCCACCGTTGATGGACACTGGGTGAGAATTTTTACCGCCTCTATCTCCCTCTTCAATTAATATTTCAGCATCCCTCTCTGCCACCTAGTATTCAATAACTCTCTGTAGTAATGAGGGCAGAATTGGAGGTTAAGGAAGCAGCACAGAGACATGTTTAGAGGACACTATTAGGAAGGCTCTCAAAGTGGGCTGGAGGGTCTCGGAAAGTAAAAAAAAAATGATGAAAACTTAATTAACTATTGCATGCTCTGGAAATAGTTGAACTGAGAGTTTTAGAAAAATCTCTTCCAGTCTGACCTCACTGTGAAGGAGACAAAAGAAAATTATTAATATCCAAAGAAACATTTAGAGACTGTGTCATGAATTGATTTAGTTGATGGGACTTAACATTTGGTTGCCTTTTGTTGTCATCAGGACGGCGAGGTTTTCATTCATGAGAAGCGCTCAGGCCTGCAGGAGACATTATGGAACCCGAGCCCGGACATCCGCAGCAGCCGCCTCAAGAGACAAGTGGTCCAGTTAGACCAGCAGGGAGAGTTTGAGTCTGAAAGGTAAACCACACATGCGCTTATTTTTTAACTAAAGTCACCTTTGTATGTCAATAACTATGTTTATTCTTAATGTAAACAACGTTATTTGGAGAAAACAAACAGGAAAACCAGATAAGAGACACTTGATCAGAGAAAGAACAGATGTAACTAATAACATATTTGACGACATATATGTACAATATGTTTGTAAATCTGATTTTAATGTGGTTTCAACAGACTGTGGCAGCATGTGACCAGTGCCATCATGGATCGGGACCAGCTGCGGGCCACCCAGGAGAAGTTTGTGTTGGAGGAAGCTCAGCGGAAAGAAGCCAAGGAGAGAGGAGACAAACTGTGGAACCCTCGACTTTTCCATCAGGACCCTGTGACCTCCGAGTGGACCTACAAGCACATGGAGTACGAACACACACATCAAGCAAATAAGACAGGATGTTTCACATATTTTTGTCTTTTGAGTTATGATTTTAGGTCTGTAAGGAGAGGAAAAACATGGAAATAATGTATTGTCATGTTTGGCAGCATGCGGCCGTGGGATCCTGAGCGCTGTCTGGTTCAGTTTGAAAAGGACGGAGTGATTCAGACGCATGAGAAAACCCAGAGACGTCACAACGGACTTTCCTACAGTCACAGCTGGACCAGCCAACAGAAGGTTAGTCAGACCTTAACACACATCTGTATACTGTCCTCATTTCTGACTGACTGGCTCTCACTTAAAAAATGTTCATTTAAAAGTTAAAACACTCGCCTGTTCAACCTAACAGTCTTCTGCTTCCTCCCAGGCTGAGGTGAATGGGAAGCACAGGAAGACCAGCAGCCAGCCGTCCAGCTGCAGCCAGAACACCGAAAGCAGCAGCACCACACCAGAACCCACACACGAGTCTTCAGATAATGAAGGTGAGGAGCATACACACACTTACAAACACACAGACTCTCTTTAATTTCGTGAACTTAATTCTAATGTTCTCCTGTCATGTGCCCAGGATTCTCGAGCCAGTGTGCACGGTGCGCGAAAGAGGTGAAAGACATTGCCCAAATAGAGGCCTCCATCACATCTATACAGAAGACACAGCAGGATATCCAGAGGTAAAAATAACACACACACATTTACGCTCACACACATTTGTGGAGGAAGCAGGGGTTAGTAAAATGACTTCAGAGGTCAAAGATACAAACATCCTCCCTTTGGAGATAAAACTGGTATAGAAAGGATACATGTGGTCATTGCTCTTTTCACTGTTGATAGTGTCAGACTTAACATTTTGTGACCCTGATTCAAAAGCAGAATCAGAAACTCACATTCATATCCACTATTGGATGAATGCAAAATAGGGTCTGTAACAAAAATACCCAGAATCAGATCATTTCAGTAACATTTTCAGAACTTTAATTTGGAAAATAGTTGTTTTTTTTATAGATTTTCATTGTGGCAATTTTACATTGTTTAGACTTCATTCTACTTAAATGAAGTTTAAGTTGAAAACCTTCTCTTTCTCTCTCTGTAGGAACCTGGTGGCTCTGAGTCGTCAGCTGACTCATCAAAGGGCGGCGGACGACAGCGTGTCGCTAACAGGCCGTCACTGTCTGATCCTCTGTGTTCTGCTCCTCTCCCAGTTTCTCCTCAACTACGTCTTCACCTGAGCCCGCTCCTCTGGGAGGAGTTTCCCTCCGGCACTGATCTGGCATCATATCCCTCCCGCAAGCACAGACTGTAATCAGCAGAGGGGGGCTGAGACCTCAGATCAGTGTTTGGCAGGCGACTTTGTCCCATTTCCTCTGAGAGGGCAGGAGCACGGACATTATAGCAATAAACACAGCCACAGCCACCGCCTGTCAGTCATCTGCAGAGAGGAACTGCACCCCCTAGTGTAGCCAGACTGAAACAGCACCGGCACCCACGCACTTTGGACAGGAAAGGAGGGATGAGAGACAAGAACGGCTAAAAAGATTTAAAATGAAAAGATGAAATGTATGATGAAGATGAAGAATGATTTTGTAAAAAGAATGACAGAGAGGATGTTTCACCATTCCTTAGTGTCTTTTTATATTGCCCTGCAATACTGTTTATCTGTGAGTGTGCCTGTGTGTGTGTGTGTGTTGTTCGTACCTACAGTAGGCCCTATGGGCGCAGGCAGATCACCGCTTGGACTTCTCCTACTTCCCTTCCACTCCAGATTTTGGGCCTTAACGCTGAAGCCAAAAAAAAAAAAAGGAGGAAAAACATGACGTATATATAACAAACAAAGAAGGAATATCTTCCAACAGTGCAATTCTGTGTGTTTTGTATCAATGTACGCTCAAATACACTCTGTCTCGTCTTTTAATGAAGATGATTTTACCAAAACAGTATTTATAATCCGAAAGGACAAAGAGTACTTGTTTACAGGGAGCACTGTGTGTGTTTCTAGTGACACATAGTGAAGGAAGGATAATGGGAATGAGGCAGGGCAGAGAGCCAAACAGAGTGTCTTTGTATTTGTGTGCCTGTGTTGCCGTAATGGAAGGGATTATAGCATAGCACTGCTTTGGTCTAGACCATGACACTAGTGTGTACAATCAGTTGCATATAGAAGCAGCGTGTGGAGGAAGGGACAGAGGGAATGAGTGAAAATATAAGGAAAAAAATGTAATACCTTGGCCTATTTAGAAGGGGTTTGTGTGTGCATCTTGGTCCACACCATGTACAAGTGACTGTTTAAAGATGTAAACACTTAGTAATTAGTTGTTTTTTTGTTCTTTTAACCAATTTGTATATATTTGTCTGGAGTACATTGACAGTCTGTTTTGAAAAGAGATTTCAGAATGTATTTATTGGGTGATTAACCTTGACTTTCCTAATCTAATTCAGCTTGGAGGACGGAGACCAGGGGTGACAATCGCTCTCCCAGGGTTGTGTGGGTTCGTCATCTTTGTGTGTGTGTGTGTCTGTTTGTCTGTCTATCTGTCTGTCTGTCAGTGTGTGTGTCAGTGTGAGGGAGCACATGTGTGCAAGAAAGCCATTACGGTTGTGCTGAACAAAGCCAGGGTTATGATCATAGTTCTTACTGGTTTTTAACCCTTGAATTTCAGTCCATTGCCAGTACTGATCTACCCGGCGGGAGAGAATCTGAGAGCACAAGAAGGAAGTCGACTCTTTGAATGCTTTTATTTACACTTTAATTTGTTTATTCTTTTCATGATTTTCCTGTTTTCTACTCTACTGCCATGTTGTGGGGATTCTACATGCCAGATATTTTTTGTCATATGGAACATAACTACAGAGAACATGATGATGCCCAATGTTTTCATTCATATATCTGTTGCGTACTGTAGCACTACAGTAAAACATTTTAACCCTGCCACTGCCTTTGGTTCTTATTAATGTCATATAAAAGGAAATTGTATCCATTGGTGTTCAGGATAATGATAAACATTTCACTGGTGACTACACAGAGAAAATATTCTGTCTGTAGTCAGATTGTCCAGCAGAGGGAGATGTTGGTGTGGGATTGATACAGATTAACCAGAGTATTCATCACCTTTATAGAGATGCAACCTGCTCATCTGTCTAATCCCCTCTACATTACTAAACTGCAGCAGTCAAGATAAGAAATCCTCCATGTTTTGGATACAAATGAAAGAAAATATGAGACTAGACAAAACTACAAGGCTACTTCAGGTGACAATCCTTCCCTACATACTACAAAAAAACGGTGGCAACTTCTTTTTTTTTGTACAAGCCACATAACTGAGATGAGTGGTTGACACAATGGCTGCAGACCCTCTCACAGGCCTAAGAGTCCAACATGAGCAGGTGAAAATCTCTTGGTAGACACCACATGGATCAAGATCTCTGCTACACACACAGATATAAGCCCTTGTGTTGGTAACTGGATTGTGTTCAGGAGCCTCCCTGCGATGTATGAGGCTGTGGAGTGACGGGTGTTGATGCACTGTTAACATACAATGTCTACACTGTGTCACTCCATTTACATTTTAAATAGAAGTACTGTTTTGAAAGTTAACTTGAGTTACCAAATAAGGTTTTGGAGACAAAAAGCTGCAATTAGATTTATTAAAATACATGAAAATTTTAAAATAAAGATCACAAATAGATCCATTTACTGCTGTGCTCATGAGAAGCTGACAACATTCATACTTGTCTGTGTCTCAACAAGTAAAGTGAACTACATTTCTTGCCAATTAATCTTTCAACAAAATTACAGATTTAAACACATCCCCAAGTACAAGTCCTCACAAAATCTACTAGATCACGGTAACAGAGGTGTAGGAGGTGATACTAAGTTGTATTCTGCTTCCACAGACATGAAACTAACAAGAAAATCTGCTGGCAGCATTTTTGTAAATGAAATTGGATAACTGTGGAGGGGGTTGTTGTTTTAAAAATCTGTAGGAATAAAAATAAATGAATTAGCATGTTCACATACACCAGAACATCTGTTCCACACTAATATTGTAACATTGCTTTGTACCAGTTTAATCACCAATTAAAAACTAACTTTCATGTTTGCCTCACATATCATTTTTATATTTGATTTGTATGTTACCTTAGATAACAGGTCTCTTGCAGAGGAGTTAACAGGACTTAAACTGTCTCTTGTGTAACATTTCTAATATAAATCAACCTGTCACTTCACTTTCTCTTGCTTCTACATGTGATGATATAACTTCCTCTCAGTCACTTTGGTTTTTCCAGAGAGCCAATGAAGTGTGATGAAGTTAATACCTGGCATATCAAAGTGTCAAGTCTATCTAAACAGCCTTTAATCTGCACAAGTGGAATGTGTTTGTGGTTTAGTGATTACTGTAGCTATCTGAAACCTTTGGTGTGGATCAACCTGATTTGAATTCCACTTCTCTCACTAAAACCTACTTGTTACAAACCCTGTGAAATAACCAGGCTTATATAATTAGAAGTTTTTACTTTAGATATTAATGCAGCCTACAGCAATGCCACACCGTGCTGCTTCCATTTATGCTCAGATTTTGCATTTTTAAGCCTGTGAACATCTAGATAAAAGGTGAAAACTTGAGCCTTGCAGAGATATTTGTTTTATTTTCCTGTTCCCACCTCCACATGGGACTGAGCACCAGAACAAAGATGTGAAGCTGGCAGGGATTCATTTTAAAATGAGAGGCTTGTGGTGAAGAGTAAGGTAGAAGCAACAGAGTGGGCAGATCGGTGGCAGAGTAAAGATCAAGGGGCAGTCTCCTCCCCCATGTCTTGTTTCTATTCTCCAGAGTTAGCTGGATATCTGAGTGGGTGCACACTGGACCATTGTGTTGCACGACTGTATGTGTGGGGCTGACGGAGGGAGTGACAGTCCAAATTAGGCCATCGGCGTGTGTGTCTGTTTATTTTCCATGCAGTAAGCGCTCCATCAAAGGAGGTCCCCTACAGTTTGTGTGTAACTTTGAGCTTACAACAGTTTCCCTGCTCTGGATTGCATTTTGTCTGTCAACATGTGTGTCGGTGTGTTTACTTCTCCTGGCACTGCATGAGCGCTGTCAAATACAATATCCCACACACTGTTAGTATTAATGGCCACAGTGGAGGTTAACATTCAAACATCACTGAGTCAGATGGAAGTGGAGGGATGTGACATCAACTAGACTTATTTCATCTTTGAAACATTTCCTTTTCTCATCAAAATGCTACTTACATATCCAGAAAAATCATTTCTCATTGCTTAGAATTGAAATGAATAGTTTGACATTTTGGGAAATACCCTTATTAGCTTTCTTGCTGAGTTAGTCAGAAGATTGATGCGTGTTTAAATAGGAGAGTTGCAAAAATGCAAATACCGGTAAGCATATTTCCCCAAAGTTGACGTAAAACTGATCATATTATGTAATATATGAGATTATGATGTCTAATAATGACTTAACCTAGATCTTATTCCATAATGAGCACAAGCTCATTTTGAGCAACTTTTTTTTCTGCTCCAACTTTCAACATCACTGAGCCATAATTAGACAGAAAATAATCCTTTATTCTCTGTCTATGATCCCCGCCCTCGTCCTCCTCCACATTTTCTCCCCAGGTAAGCCAGTGAGAGGCCAGCTGTACCGAGGCGTGCCCTGCTTATTTTGGCTGAGTGACACCAGTAGTCAGGTCGGATGTTTGCTCTGTGGGTTGCTGCTCTGTTGCAGCCCAGGCCCGTCCCGATTTAAGCTGAACCATCATGTTGAAAGGCCAAAGGGAGGCAGAGACACAGGACATGTTAGAACTTGCCTTAAAAAGAGCAGAACAGAGGATGGAGACAGAGGAGAGTCTGGCAGTTTGGGACACCCTCAGGCGATATGTGTCATGTGTCTATTTCTTTATCTTTCGCTGCACAAGATCAGATGGTGTCAGATTAACTGCAGTAAAAGTGATTTAAAAGCAGTAAATCACTGCTGAGATCTTGATTTTAATTGTAGTCATGTAATGATGGGGAACTCCTTGCTCTCAGGGACTCATTGTACCATACAAATGTACTTAGATAGTGGCAGAAAGTAACTAAGTACATATGTTCAAGTATTTAACTTGAAGTAATTAGTTTCAAAGTACTTGCTTCACTTAAACCTGTATTAAAGGTGCAGTATGTAGAATTTAGTGGCATCTAGCGGAGCAGACTTGCCAGATATGTAATGTAATATTCATAAGTATGACCATAATTTACAAAAACAAACATCCTGCAAATTGATCTGTTTTCAAGTCTCTTTGGTCTGAGAATGCTGACTGTAAAAATGAAAAGACTTTTGAACTTCCTCCATCCTAAACTGTGCTGATAATGTTTAAACATAGCTGAATCCTTTAGTCATTAGTTTTGACACGTCTGAGTAATAATAATGCCCACGAGTGTGAGAGGTTCCTCATGATTTAACCTTATTCAGTTTTATTTAATTTAATCCAATATTTTATGCACTGTAGATTTGGGTCTTGGGGCTATTCTGAACTTTTATCTGTATTTGATTGCAGATCCTGTTGCGAGTTACTGTGTGATGATCTGTCCAACTTTGTGTTTCATTAATTATTACTGTGCCTGCACCATCTCAGTGTCATTGAGGAGATAATGACCCCAAATTTACATTTTTTTTATTCTAAATTAACTCATAAAACATGGTCTTTGATGATTCAAAGGATGAATCATTAAACTTCACTATAAAAGGAAAACTCTTTTAGGCGTGTTCTGATTTGTTGGGGTGGTTTTAGCGATGTCTGTCTGTTACCGTGCCAACCTCCCACAACATGCGATGTAATTGCAAGGAAAAGGATGTGGGGTGGTCTTGTGTAGACAGGGACACATGACCCGTAAGGAACACTGAGGGAGAAGGAAGAAACATTTACAACCTAAGTACAGGTGGAAAATGACAAAAGCGGTGAGGCGTAATAATGATCCATCTCTAAGTTCTACTGTCAGCAAACCATTACACAACCTTCAAACACAGTTATTACCACCTGTGCTGTGTCAGTTGATCTGTTGCCATGGCAGCCGCGTTGCCTGCCTGTCTGTCTGCCTGCCTGTGGAGTTTCCATATAGTGTTGCCGCTCTTGTTGAATCTTGTCCCACAGCATTCAGCCCGTCCCACAGTTTAATGAGACAAACACACACTCGTTCAGATGGGATTTATCACTACACACCCATCCATCTCACAATAAGTAACTCCCATTCATCTCAGAAAAATAGGTCATCATGTTCTGTCTATTCAAACACAAAAAGAGTGTATATCACTCCAAGAGGAGAGAGTATTCTATCATTTTTATCACAGCTCTTAAACATTTATGGACTGCGGGGTCACTGGACAAGTGATCTTTGACCTGTACAGCATGCATACAATCCTACAGCCACATGAGGATGTATGGTGTCTAAGTATAGTTGAGGCATCTATATATATGTATGGTGCCAAGGTTATGTATGTGTTTGATCTTGTTCCTCTGTGTGTCCTGTTCAGCGATTGAAAGTAATTAAGTACATTGTACTTGTACTTTACCTGAGTATTTCCATTTGATACTACTTTATACTTCCACTTCACAACATTTCAGAGGGAAATATTGTAAATTCTACTACATTTATTTGACAGCTTTAGTTACTTTTCAGATGAAGATTTGTCACAATGGATAATATAACAAGCTTATTAAAGATGAAACCAGTGATTTCCAACCTTTTTGGCTTTTGACATCTTACAAAAAGCAGTGTGTAGTCGGGTCACATTTCAGATGTCTATGAGTTGTTAACAGCTCCACCAAAGAGTGATTTTTCCCTCTAAACTTCTCACATGGTTTCATTTCAATTGTTCAACCATTCACCCTTGAAAGGGGTAAAATTTTATATTAAATATGTCACAAAACAAAGCAAAAAATGCAGTTGACAGTCCAAAAACTGAAAACAGATTTGTGTATTAGAACTTTGTTTTTTCTTCTTTCCTCTCGCATTAATCGTCTCAGATTTAGCTACTGACCCTTTGGAGGGGCCCGACCCCTAGGTTGGGAACCACTGGACTAAACTAGTTAACTGTATATAAAGTAGTTCAAACTAGCTCCACCTCCAGCAGCTACAACAGTAACATGCTGCTCTAACACTGATGCTTCACTATTAATAATCTAATGATGTCATATATAATAATATATCAGTCAGAGAGACCAAACCACTACTTTTACTGCAATACTTCAACTACATTTTGCTGCTAATACTTATGTATTGGATTTTTCATGCAGGACTTTTACTTGTAATGCAGTATTTTTACATTGCGGTATTGGTACTTCATTTCTTCTTAATACTTCTTCCACCACTGGTCCTGTTTACATACACTGAAAGCTATTGTGTACTGAGCTCTGCTTCCTGTCTGTGTCTCCTTGTTGTTGTTGTTTTGTTCTCTAAGTACTGCAAGCTTTTGATATGAGGTGTTACTGCTGTCCAAGTCATGTTGTCATGTCACTTTAAACTCTTCTCTTCTTATTTCTGCAGTTGCAGTCAACAGTTGCTCATGATCTAATAAACAGGAGAGTGAAAGCTGTGACATGAGGTCACAGCTGGTGTGTGTGTGTGTTTGTCTATGTGTGTGTGTGTGTGTTTGTGTGTGTGTGTGTGTGTGTGTGTGTGTGAAATCCTATACAGACGTCATACTTGCTACCAGGATCATCGTGGGCATTAACACAGAGATGTGACACAGGGGAGTTTGTTGCCAGACTGTTGTTGTGTTTTCGAACAAACACGCTGGTGTCTCTGGGTCGAATTTGCACATTAATGGACATTGTACAACCGCACGTGGGTGCAAGAGGAAAAAAGATGAAAATTAAATTAAAAATTAGCAAGTCACAGACTGAGAAAAGCCACTAGATCTCACTTTAATACCCAGATTGTCAAAAAATAAACAGATCTTTGTTCTGCCATACACTGCCACTCACTAATATACAAGACACAGTTTCACAGTGTGTATACCAGCTCACTATGGAAAGATAATAAATTACATTGCACTTTCACAAAGTACAGACAAGAGCATACTGTACATGCACCCGTCAGATTTTATACAGTAGAAGCCTTTGTCATTGGGGCCACGTCCTTTGCAGCAAGATCCTGACCCCAGTTAGCGAGAGAGAAGCTGTGTGTGTATGTGCGTGTGTGTGCTGCTGTCATCCATGTGTATGCACACTGTATGTGGCCTGCCCACTCAGCTCTTCCATCCATACAGGCCCAGATTCCAGCGGACCTCCCTGCTCGGGTGTTCGGGAGGGGGCGTTGAGGTTGGAGCACAGGCTTTGAAGGAGGCTCCAGTGACTCATTACCCAACAATCCACCCACCCTTCATGTCCCCTCCACCTCCCCCCAAAACATCTCCATCCTCGCCCCGGTCCAAGTCCAAGCCCCTGCCCCTTGTCCTCTGGCTCAGATGGCCGACACACAGCTCCTCGCGCACACACTCGTCGATCGTTGACTGAAGAAAAGAGATTCTGTTTCGGAGGAAAAGGGATTGTGTGAAAGATTGTTGTGAAAGACTCCTCTGTGTGTGTGTATGTGTGTGTTGTATGTCAGCTTGCTTATGCATGTGTATTGTCATGCATACATGCACAGCCACCGCACTATGTCATCTAATATTTTTAACAGCATGTGGAACACATTTTATCAGAGAAGATCTCAGATTTCATATTTAATGTTACAACCTTTCATGCATAAACCTGAAATGCTAATCTCTTGCTCCATCTCTCCTGCTGGAGTCATTTCTTCATGTTTCCTTGGGGGTTGTGTAAACCTACACCACATCTCCTGTTCCCATAGCTCACATATGTCATACCCCCACCTTTAACTGGTGTGAACACGTACCTTGTGGGGACAAAACCAGACATCTGCGCCCATGTTTTAGCAATTGGTCTGGGAGATGTGTATGTTTTTACCATACTGCTGGGTGTCTGTATACAGTGTGTTCATTAAAGATGACATCCATAGGAGATGAGATCATTGGGACTTCCTGTCTGGAAGACAAGGGGCAAAATTACATTTTCAAATACACACTGACTCATGAGACATTATAGTAATTTGCCTTTGCGTTCATGGGAAAACGTTATCCATAAAGTCACACACTATGCATGTTGAGTATGAATGCAACACTTCTGGCTTACAGTCTGTGCCCAGTTTCAGACTGATTCGATGTGAAATGTGAGGCAGGGTGGAGAAGAAAAGGAGTCAGTGAGGCTGCTGGCACTGCTTATAGGAGAATATCACTTTTTCTCACATGAACTAGTTGTGCTAGTTGTGCAAGATCCTTGCATTCACATTTTTCTCAAAACTGAAGCCAATACTATGGTTACAATTTGAAGAAAAAAAAAAGTTGCTATGCCAAATATGGGCTTCCAGATTTTTTCTTAACTTTTTAACAAATTAAAAGCTCCCATAAATACCACTATTATGATTTTTGGAATATACTTAGAAATTACACAACTGTGTCCAGATTAACGAACCTTTTATAGACAAGGACCCACATTTTTATTGGTATAGCAGGCCCATGGTGTAAATACCTGTGTTTACATAGTTGAAGTGTGCTTGTGCTGCACTTTAAATGTGCTGTCTAATTTGATTAATGCTGACCTCCAACACAACCGTAGCCTATTTGGCAAAAGGTTGCCACTGTGCTCAGTCTCGGTGCTGCGTGCGGACAGAGAGGGCCATTGTGAGTTCCCCTGCTTCTTGGGAAAGACCCTTGAGCCATGAAAAACAGGATTTCCTCTTATTTCAGGCTTTAGTCTTCCCATTTCCCTCTTCTATAGGGGGTTTATAAAGCACCCACTTACAGCTCTGTAATGTCACATAAATTCAGTGTCAGGTTTGACCTTGACACATCCAGAGTTTTGCTTTGTCTCGTAATTGCGCAGTTTGAGTTTTTAACAGAGATTTATTAACATTTCAGATTTTTAATTATGTAACAGACCTGTAATTAATAATTAATGATAATCGATGGCTCTGTTCCATTAAGGTGTAACAGTTCAACAGTTCAATGGCATTGAGCCATTATTAAGGTAATTAGTTACACTTGTTTCCAGCTATGATACATTGCAATGACAAAAAACTATAAAAGATGTTAAATTGTTTCTCTCAAGCACAAAGTAAAATCCATTTTTTACTCTTTATCTGGACTGTCAAATGTTAATAATCAGCTCACTACAAAGTGAGACACAGCTTTGCTACTGCTATGTATCAACATCGTCTTAAATGTACAAATAAACTGACTACTTATATTGGATAAGTTAATAATGAAATAAGTATTTAAAGGAAAATTCAATTTTTTTCAACTTGATATTTGCATAATTTTGTCAAGTCATGCTAACTTTGCGGACTCCTGCAAAACACCATATACTAGGGCAAACATCTCAAGCCTCCTAAAGCTTTCTGGAATTTTTCATAAATCATTAAAAAAAAAGTTCTCTGATTTTGACTTCTTTGATTTTTTTAAGTAGTAAAAAACATAAGTTACCCCCCTGAATGAGCTATTGTAGCTAACTGGATCGACAACCTGGATTATCCATTTTGAAAAATAGAGGAGTTTTCCTTTAGTATATCATCATAAAAGACCAAAATGCTGTATTTCTACTGCATTTTTATTGCTACTACTTTTACCACAATACTATTTCACTGCTAGTTTTTCTGTTTAGCAAAACTACAACTTATGCCAACTGCAACCATTATTCTTCATCCTGTTGCAAGTTGATTAATCAAGAAAAAGACTAATTCAGTTTGTTGGTGTTGTGTCTTTCTGTCTGCTTCCTGAGTACCACTTCCTGTCCATCCATCCATCCATCCAGCCAGTCATTCATAGTTCAGCCCACGCAGGCGTCCAGCTCCTGGGTGGCTGTGAAGGTATGCAGACTCGGAAACACCAGCCTACACCCTGATCAGCAGTGATTAAACACCCTCCGCAGTGTCTTTGCACAATGCACCTCTGTTGCATTCTGGTATGATTGATGGAGATTTTTGTTGTTGGGTCAATACCACACTGCTGAAGTGATCAGCGAGCTGGAGCCAAGTAGCCAAACAATACGTAGGATCTGGGACTGCAGGAATGCATTGTGTGAGAACCTGTGCGCTAATAAAGGGACTTTCCAGCTTCCTGGGCTTGCTCCTTGTGGTCCCATCACGCTGAGAAAGACATTTTCAGACAAACAGCCTTCATTTCCCTGATGCACAATTCCAAATATCAAATAAAATATAACGTTTTCCAAATGTTCCCCATAAAAACACTCCAAACAGGGGAACATGTTCTGCACATATAAAGACAGCTTTCCAAACTCTTTTAGCAAAAGTTTGCAACAATGGTCTTTTCATTCAATATCTTTTCATTCCTTTCACACAAAATTTAAACTGGAAATATCATGTAATGTAATGTTAAACAAATATACTGCTAAGGCAGAAATTGCCTCCTTTTGTACACAAAATGCAAAACCTACCACACCACTGTACGAAAACTTTTCTGCAACAAACTATGGACAAAATGCCACAATATAAGCTCATGGAAATTATTTCATATGATTCTGATATATGTTTGGTGCCAAATTAACTGATAAAACTGCATCCAAAATGGTTTATCTTCATGCATAAGGTGTGTTGTTTTATGTCTTTGCTCATGTCAGACCATTTCCTAGATGTGAAAGATGAATTGAAAATCATTTAGCAGATTCTTTGCACAAGGTGCGGTGCCCCAGTTGATTAGGTTGAACCTTGTGTGTTATTGGCTTTGGTGTGGCACCGGGAATTCCTGCATCCATTTTTTTTCTTTCCTTTAGCCAACTCGTCTTCTGTGAATTCTCTGTGCTGGAATTTTCCCTTCCCTGCCTTTATGTGTTCATTTATCTTTCTTTCTCTTTCACTCGCATTGCTCTTGTGTAATATCTGCACTGAACTAATTTCCTCTCGCCCTGATAACGGTTCAGACCTGGGGTCATCATTACAGGTTATTACAGCCATTTATTTCACCTTCGGTTTCATGGCATGAAACGCTGCTCATGCCGCTGCCTTAGTGGCTGCAGCAATAATCTGATGTAATTTACTGTAACTCATGTGAGTGACGGTGAGCGTTTCTTAGCCACACCTTGAAGAAATCATAAAGTTATTACACAGTGTCAACAGCACTTTGCCCTCAGATGTCATGTTGAGGTTCGGTCTTTTCTTTTTTATTTGATTTAAACTAATTAATCCTGATTAATCCTACTCAGGGGTGTATCGTATGTAATGAAAATAGGAGAACAGCAGAACATCTAATTATTTTGGTTAAATTTTTTCCCAGACATCATACCACCTGGATGATTGAGATAAGCCTTCACACTCACTGGCTGCCAAAACAGACATTTACTGATGTAAAAAATGTTAAGGATTTCAAGTTCTGAGTGATGTCTTACATTAGACTTCCAGACTGAGAAATGTAATGTTATTGTAATCTGTTCTGGACCATCTCTTCACACACCCACTCAGGCAGGTGCTGGTAACTAAAGCGCCCCTCAGGAGCTCAGTTAGACTGTGTGATTGGACTCTAACTGTGCAGAGCAGCTCCAGACATGAACCCCACAGCTGCTCACAGTCCCATCATCCACTGTGAGCCACATCTCTCTCTTACTGACTTTTTAAAGGATTGGTTCACTGAAATTAAATCACTGGTGGTTTCAAGTGTTGGTTTTATTTGTCCCGGTTTTGAGAACACTGTTTCTGAGATTTTTGCCATCCCAATACAGAGGTGGTGGATGGAATTTTATTTATTTTGCTCACAGCATTAAAAAATAGCATTTAGCATTTTCAGAAGTTACATTTATTTACCAGAGATTAAGGCCCTTTTTTGTGGAAAGAGAGGTTGCTGTTGAGTTTTTTTTTTTTTTTTTTTTTTAAGCAACTATTGGATCAATTGCCGTTTGTTACAGACATTTATGCTACCCAGAGGATTAATCTTGATAACTCTGGTAATCCCCTCAATTTCCCTCTGACTTCCTCTGAGTACAATGTCTCAAAAAATACAAGATGGATTGCCATGAAATTTGTTACAGACATTCAATCCCTCCTCAGGGTGAATCTGTAATCACTTTGGTGATCCCTTGACCTTTCATCTAGTGACAACATCAGGTCAAAATTGCAATTGGCCAAATACCTGCAAAACTAATGGCTTAAATATTTTGCGTTTAGTACTGACAAGTAAATGTTATCTAACATGTCACTATTGTCACTGTGTTAGTGGGAAATTGCTGATCACACAAACTAACACTAAACTGAACTTAAACATGTATGATATATTTTCTTTCACATTAGCATGCTGACTTTAGCATTCAGCTCAAACCCCCACTGTGTCTAAGTAGAGCCTCACAGACCTGCTAGCATGCCTGTTAGACACTCAGTCTTGTTAAAATGTGATCTTTAAATGCTCAAGGTGGAGGCAGAAATCTCAAAGAGGTTACTGTATCTCAAAACCTGACCAAATAAAACCAAAACCATCTGAGATGCTACCAGGGGTTGAGAAATATAATAAAGCTTACATCAAAATACTTTGTCTTTCAGGTGTTTGAATGGACACCGCATTTCAACATGCTCCCTTCAAAGTTGTGTCAGTAACGTTTTACATCAGTGCAGTTCTTTGATTATTAAAGCTTTGAGGCTATGGAGCACCTCTCTGTTGCTGTTGTTTTTGGTGTTGATTGTTGTAGGAATTTACAAGGTCAAACCTTGAATGTTTTTGCCTATAAGTTAAAGGATAAGTTCACAATTTTTCAAGTCTGTCTTAAAGCAATAGTTAAGTGTCCGTATGAAAACTGAAACAGGTTTTGATTGCTGTAGTCAATCTTCCTGTTCATGCTGGCCATCAAAAGATCCCATCTTAATGTGCTTTCAGTGTAAGTGATGGGGGACAAAATCCACAGTTTGTTTGAAGCTTTTACAAGCCTTCAGCAGTCTGAATGAATGAAATCAAGTGAAAATCTTTAAAAGTTACTGTCTTTTTAGTAGAAAATTCCCCTTTTGGGCAGCGTTTCCCTTTTGAACTGCAGCGATAGTGACTAAAAGAGGGAATTTTGTACAAAAAAGATTTGATTTAATTTGTCTAACTAGGGCTACTTACTTTTGAACACATTTTTGCACAGAATGAAGGCTATAGATTTTGTCCCTCATCACTTACATCTTTTAATGACCAGTTTGAACAAGAGGAATGATAACAGCAAGAAAATGCAGTTTCAGTGTTCATATGGGTGCCTGATTAATGTTTTAAAACAAACTTGAAAAGTTGTTTTAAGTCTTCTTTATCTGATAGTAGTCTTTGTGTTGCCTTCATCCTCAGGCCAGAGTACACGTGGAGCCCGCTGCCTTGTAGACATTCCTGACAGCGTCTCCTCTCTCTGTCTGAAGCTTCTCTCCGGACAGCTGGGTCTTAAGCAACATGATCCCCGCTCAGCAGTGCAGCCCCTGCTGACACTCGGTGTGTATATATACAGCATTTGTGTGTGTGGTTGAGTGTGTCCAATACACACGCATGTCTTAGATATGAGAGGTGTCACATTCATAAGATTCTCTTTGAAAAACAGGCCTACAAAGAGAGAGACTCCATCTATATTTGGGAAACCTTACTCTGACATATGTTGAGTTTGCTTGTTATTGTAGACGGGGTTTTTTTTTTTCTATATTTACAGAGTAGCGGATGTGGTCTGGATGTCCAGAGCTATTAGATTGCATCAACGGAATGGTGCGCAAACTGCCAACGACGAGTCACCATTCCCTCTTGATGTTTGATGTCGTAATCCCAGAAAAGTGTCTCTGAGGCTCACGATCATGTCATTCAGTCCCAGTGTGTGTGACACAATAGTCCTTGTGAATCCACAGGTTGTGTCTCTGCCTCTCAGGTTATTTGAGTTACTGAGCTTGGGTTCGCCAGGTTTATGATTCTGACTATCACAACCAGAGCAGATAAAGCTAAGGATGCGGATGAGGGGAGTTCTTTCCCCCGTGACTCAGCAGACAGAAATGGGTGTCCGATAAAAAACAAACACAGTTGTCATGGCTACAGACAATTAGGAGAATGACGCCTTTGTGGATAGGGTGAGGGGTGGAAGTTCGTTCAATTTATCTGCAAGACAAGATCTGGGAATCAGATGACCTTTATTTGGATGAAGGGATGATAAAAGGGGAAGAGCCAGTGAACCATGAAGAGCTGAATTTTGGATTTCCTTTTTCACAGCACATTTCTAACTCTCAATTTCCAGCTCACCATAAAAACCCGGTGACTTCATATTGCCTCAGCCATGGCCTGAGGGTGTGTGTCTGTCTTTGTATTTGCTGAGGTATGTGCTCAGGTATGTGCTCACCTGAGCGTCACACAGTGAAATACCATAGAAGGTTGTTTCCAGTAAAACAAGCCTGTGAATTGCACTTCTCTGAGATAATCCCATTCCTGAAGTATTGTCTAAAATATAAAAGACCCGGTACACCCCTGCCAGCATATTCAGACAGCTGCAAAGTTTTGAGCTATCAGAAAACAATAACTACAAAGCTATGACTGTGATACACAATTGGTAGATACTGCTACTATGAGACTGATCTTGGAGGTTGTTAGTAATCAAACTTGGCCTTGCCTAACATCCTGCTGGTCTCTGCTGTTTGGGTTTCGTAGGTTTTTATTTATATGAAGTCAATAGTGTTGTGTCCTGCTGGCGTCAGATTAGACTCTGACGGGAAAAGCAAGCGAGGAGGAAATGACATAACAGGTTGAAGTGAAACAAAAATGAGAAGATTCCTACATTATAGTGGCTTACAGGAAGCAGAGCGATGTCCTCATTCAGCGTGGGGAGCTGCACTGAGTCATGATACATGTCTGAGCGAGCGAGTAGGTTATGCTCCTCCGGCTGTGCTCCCAAATTGAAGTGCGGTTACTATTTGAAAGGCTCAGACAAGATCTTCATGATTTGTAAGGCCACTCAACGTAAGATTTCATGTAAGAACAAATTTCTCATCACAGACTGAATCACAACTATGCCTATTTTTATCATCTGAACCTCCACATCTACCAAACTGAGACCCTTTCATTTTCAAACCAGGAGAAAGTTTCTTTTATCATTTTGCTATCAAATAAATCGATTATGTGTAACAAAATAATCTGGCAGCATCTAATTTGGATCTGGCACAGTTGTCATCACAAAATATGACAACAAGACCATGAGAAGACTTGAAGAAGGAAGTATGAGTTGTGGTTGAAAAGCTTCTAAGTGGACCTTTAATGTTAGATCATTTCGTTACACATGTTGTTCCCAAAGGTCAAGAATGAATTTACATGCTTAAGTGCATTTACTTTAGTTTAGAATCATTTGGAAGAGCCAGAATGTAAACAGGGCCGTAGCCAGGATTTTAGAAAAACTGAAGCCACAAATGTTCAGTTCAGTTTTATTTCTGTCTGTCAATTTAATCTTGCGAAATGCTGTTTTAAAGCTTCCTCCACACTGTCATAGAAGGATCCTGGGGGCAGAAGCTCCTCCTTCTATTTAACTTTAATGATATATTTAGTCATAAAAATATAAGAATCAGCCTTTAAAACCTACCACCATGAGTAATTTGTCTGTAACTGTAGAGTTTTAAGGTTGCTGAAACCCCCAAACAGACACAATACTGAAGACATGACCTCAGTGTCTGCAATTGTAGCTACAGTAGGGCCCTGCAAAATGTTTTTATGTTTACTCCAGCTTTTCTTTACTATTTCTACTTTTTCTTTACTATGTATAGCATTAAAAGTCAATTACATTTTCTCAAATTTTTCCAAATTTTTATTCTGTCCAATATTTTCCTTTCTATCTCCAGCGAACCGAGTTGTTTTTCGTGTTGAGGAAACCTCCTTTAAGAGCACAGTATTAAGATATTGATGTCTGCATCAATAAACATAAATCTCCTGAGATATTATAGATTTTGTGCTGTTAAGGAGGTGAGAGAAGTGTGTGTGGGAGTGCTGTGGAGCATAGATGATGAAATTAGAGTCAGACATGTTTCTTCTGGCCACCCGACCTTCACTTCACAGCAGCCCGCTCAGAGATTACACACTGTCTCACTGTTTACAGTGAACGCCTCTGAATCAGACATTTTGTTCCACTCTGTTTTAAAACTAAAGATTAACTGAAGATGTTTATACAAGTCACGGCCCCGCACACACTTGTCTTAAATCCTCTCTTTTACTGCATTTATGTTTTCCCTCACAATCTAACAATGAATTCACTGTTGTTCTGTCCACATAACGACGGCCTATGGAGCAATGACGCCAAGTATGGCCTGACTGTATGCCAGTGCTGCGTCAGAGGATGTTTATAGAGCCTTAGCTCGGAGAGGAAGACACAGTGTGTGTCCAGATCAGCGAGGAAGTAAAGAAGACAACTTTGCATTCTGTAGACAGATGTACACAGATTATGTGACTCTCACTATCAGCTTCTAAAACACTGCTGAGAGTCACATGGAGTGTTTCAGGATTTAATCATGAAGCACCCTGAAATTCTGCATCAAAACAAAAGAATGGGGTGTCAGTGTCTAAAAACAGGATCTCCTGTCGGGTCAGTGGTGGTGGTTACTAACACCTCAGTCCATATGAAACCTCTGTGTGGCCCTCGGCTCAGGGGCCAGAGGTTTGTGTGTGTGTGAGATTAAAGTGGTGCCAATTTGTGAAGCAGTATTTTTAGAAAGGAAGCCCATCCGCTCCGGTAAGACTCCTCAGATCAGTCTAACCCTTTGATGCGTTCATTGTAGTGTGATCCTACTTCAAAGCTGCCCGCAGGGACGGGATGGGACGGGGAGGGGTGTGATCTACTATACACTTCATTACTGCTGGCCAGAGATTCGGCTTTCTGTCACCTCTGACCCTCAGGCATTTGTGCTCATAACACACTTCCACTCCATAAGAACCACAACCGGAGGTATTTATGTGCAGGAGGGCTCAGGGCAAGAAGGGCAACGTGTTTTTTCATGTCCCGATTTTTAAGGAAATCAGTCAATTAATATAAATATCAGATCAGCTGAGTCTGTGCTGCTTTTAAAAACGCACCTGTATAAACTAGCATGCAACTTATTTGAGTTTAATGGTTTTATAATCTTTTATTTTTATAATTTTTTTAATTTGTTTTACTTACTGTGTTTGCCCATTCCCTGAAAGGACTGTGTTGTGTATTTCATGGTATTGTATTCTACAGGCACATGTGAGGCACCGTGTAAATCTGCTTATGAAAGGTGCTACAGAAATAAAGTTTACTTTCTCTCTTACTTTTCAAATAGTTTCAAGGAGCTCATAATAAAGCCCCTGAAAATCAATGTGAATGACTGTGTGATTGTCACGGCTGAATGTAATGTTTAGTGTTCTGTCTTCTTCATAGATTTCAACATAAACATAACCAATCTCAGAAATTTAAAGTCTTCTGTTTGCATCTGCGAATATGCTGAGAAAAAAAAACTCATAAGGTGTGGTATTTACAACCATAACTTGACTTTTTAATATCAATCTAATATCAATCTCTCATTACAATGTAAGGCTACTTTAAAACAACTAATTATTTCATATCAGCTTTTTAACCTGCATTTTACAAGTTTCTCTTCTGAAGGACGTGTCATGTTTTCTGCATATGACCAAAGCCATGTTAACTGGGTTTATTGCAGTAGGTATGTAGGTGTGTACCTGCTGTCACATTATTTCCATTGACACAGCCATTATTTCATGATAAAAGGGGCAGTAAAATTGACTTCCGGTGTGTTTTCTCTGCCTTGTAAAGATCAGAGATGTCTGATAAAGAGGCTGTGGAGCAATATGTCATCTAAACACGGCCTAAATATCAACTAAAACAAATTTCAGATTTTGTGAACACTATGAAGCAACAGAAATATGCCAAATTAAATTGGTAGTTTTTAGATGTAATGATCAAGCATTCCCAGCCCAACAGACACTATAAACTTACCACACCTTGGAAGCAGTTAAGGTGTGTTCAAAGGCACCACTGACTTCTAAGTGTCCCATGCTTCTGACTGAATCTGCCGCGCTTATCAGTTGTGACTAAGGCCAGAAACTCTCCCAGTGACAATAAAGAGTCACATTCCACCTGACAGCAGAGAGGAAAGGGACTTTCCTGTCCTCCACTCCCTTTTAACTGTTGCATGTCTGGCATTTACTGAGGAAATGCTGCTGGTGAAGTGTCCCAGTGGGAGAATTATACTGTTACTAACTCTATAATGTGGTAATGAGATACCAACAGACCTTGACACCAGGTGGTAAAATATTTCTCCCTTAAAAATGACAAATAAAAATAGAGGAGAGCTTGAAATTATGTCAAAAATGCATGAATATTTATTCAAATAAATACACACTCAACACACATTGAAATAGAGAATAATTTAAACAACACGAGCTGTTTGCCAGTAACACAATATCCTGGAAACAAATAAATTAACAAAATGTTGCAACAAGGTTTTAGGAGTCATTCCTCCTAGAAGCGCAAACTTGAAATAGTTTTCGCCAATTCAAGGGTTCAGTCCTGCGTGTAGAGCTTCTCAAAATCTCAGTCTGTCGTTTTAGATGTTGTTCAGGATCCGCTGTCAGTCTTTCCGAGAGCTCGGTCCCCGAACAATCCTTCATCTCTGGACCGGATGACCTCGTCTTCCGTTTGGTCCTCGTATTATTTCTTTATGGTCCATATTGACACTGGAGGGGGAAAAAAAAATCACGCAATTAGTTTCAAACACCCCCTCTACTTTCAGCTACAGTTTATTTTTATTTTAACTCATATTTATATTCATATATAATGTCAGCTATATTTCATGGTGTGTCTCTCACCATATTAGGAGTGGTTAACTGCCGGAGTCCCCAAGGCGGCTCAGGGCGCCCTCGCCATGCGCCTCTCCTGCTGTCCAGGCGACGCTGTCTCATTGTCTTGCCGCGTTTTAAAGTCCTGGATGGCTTTTCTGTTCTGGTAATCAATCAGGGCCATGGTGATCACTGCATTCCAGCAGTTATCCTCTCCAGGGCACCGGAAATCAATCTCCTTATTGTCTGTGGTTACGATGGTGAAATAGACGAACTTGCCGGTGCGCTCCACGCAGTCCACTTTCTTGATGGACTGCAGCTTGAGCTCCTTGCCCTTGGTGCGCTTCTGCGTATCGGCGTAAATGTTGAGGCTGTCCGTGGTCAGGACGCACGTCTTCCTCTTCCAGAACTGGAGCAGATTGTCGCTCCTCTTCTCCAGCTCTCCCTCCTTGAGGATCTGGCTGATCTCCGCCGCTGACATTTTCATTGTTTATGTCTGGCAGGTTTGTGAACCTCCTGCTGTGTCAACCGAGGAGCCCGAGGAAGGAGCTTCTCTACAAAAGGTTGTGGTAATCCAGAGTGGCGTTGTGAATGAACCAAGGTGGTAGATAACTTTTATACTCTGGCCTGAGCCCTTCCCACTTGACGTCAGTTGGTTTGGGAATGCATCAACAGTTGCCAGTGGAGTAATTCAAGGCTGTGTGTGGGCGGAAGCTGTGGCGCAGGCGGGGGAGAGGGCAAAGGAAGTCCTAACGTGGACCTAATTACACAGCCAACATGTTAATTAGTAACCCACATCCTACCGTGGAGATTAGTCCAAATATTTGCCCACTTTGCACTAAGCGATTCAGTCTGCGCTCTGTGCTTAATTGCCAGATGTGCACTCTAACTGAGCTGAGCGAGCTGAGCACATGTATACGCAGCCTGGCCCGGTAAATCATTTCAGAGGGATTTTTGAATTCCGAGTTAATTTTTATGATCCAGACTTTTTCCATGTCAGCCCAGTAATTCATTCCCTTTATAAGACTCAACTCTGCCAAGAAGGTGTTGTACCACCCTGCTCTCTATGACTCTTTTAAAAGTAAGACTAAACGTGTTTCGCCTCAGTGGTGTTTTACATAAATTCTGCTATTCCTGTCTGTGTATGTCAAGCCGCTGAAATGCAGCCTAACAGATCCCAAAGCACAGTTTCCATTCAATGAGCAGACCACATGTCAGCAGCTACAGGAGAGAATGGGTAACAAGGGTCAGAAAGCACAGGCAGTCAAGCAGTACCTCAGCAGTTAGAGAGCCAAGAACATACAAGCAGAGTTGTTTTTTCATGTTGAAAAAAGAAAAAAAAGGAAAAAGAAAAAGTCAACTATTGTAATGCTCTGATTTTACAGGTGTCACATGATGATGATGCAATCTGAGGGGACTATGACCAATAGTGAAAACCAAAAGGAAACCATGTTGAATGAATCATGCCCTTTGATATCACTTCATAGGTGTGTCCACTCTGTTATCATCCTCATATTTGCCGCTCCCATGCTGAGCCCCTTCACTATAAGAATTGACCCATCGCTCTGTCAGTCACCTGACTCAGTCACATGACTCAGTCCTGGTTGTTCATTTGCAGTGTGATAGTAGCATGCTCACTGTGTGTCACTGAGCTCCTGGAGTCTGTGTGAAGCAGCAGAAGGAGGTGGTAAGGAGGCGCATGTCATCGACTCTTCTCCTGCAGCTTGTCCTGTCCTGCTGGTGGAGCAGCTGCAAAAACCACAGTTCAGATACACCAACCATAGTTGTGCATATGTGTGTGTGTATGTGTGTGTGTGTGTGTGTGTGCGTGTGTGCGTGCGTGCGCATGGTGGTGAACGTGCATCAAGCACCCACTTCAAGCTCTCCTGTCTGCCCCTCTATCAGTTTCCTCTTACAGACTTTTTGGCAACATCTCCTCTCCAGTTTTCCCCAGGAAGTGAAATGTCACTGTGGACCATCTTCAGTGCACACACGCACACACACACACACATACATATTTCAGTTCTCCAGTAGTTATGTAAATTGCTGGGTGCCCTTATGGAAACCACTTTGTGTACCGATGCGTTAGCGGACCACCCATAAGACTTCACACATCAACACCACCATGATCATACAGACATTCGACAGCGCCAAAGGCGTAGCCATGGTGACTAACTTTAGGCAACCAGTCTGCTAAGCAACCCCTGCATGACTACTGACACTGGCGGCTTTTTGTGGCGGCCGGTTTAATCCTCTGATCTCAAATAAAAGGAAACCACATGTGTGCATGGAGTCAAACAGCATGCTGCCTTCGGCTGAGTGAAGAGGTGCACCGCTGCCTCTTTACTTCCTTCTGCCTTTGTTTAAGGGGCTTTGCTCTTTGTTGCCTGGCAGTGTGTGTACCTGATGTGTGTGTGTGTGTGTGTGTTTGTTTCTGTGTATATGTGTTTCATTTGAGGAAGTATTGTGGTGGAGCCTCACAGACATGTCCAGGCAGTGACTCAGCATGTGGTGGAGCGCCTTACTTTGGAGGAGTCTGCTTGCCAAAGGAGGGCCAGGTGTGTGTGTGTGTGAGTGTGTGTGAGTGTGTGTGTGTGTGTGTGTGTGTGTGTGTGTGTGTGTGTGTGTGTGTGTGTGTGTGTGTGTGTGTGCACTGAATGAAGCTGTTGGGAAAAGAGAGAAAAAAGGATGAAAATACAGAGGAAAAAGAAAATAAGAAGAAACTAAGTTTAGGGTAATAATGGGTAACGTAGACAGTAGACATCACTAGTTACTATTTAGAGTAAGTATGATTCATTTTTAGTCAATTCCTCCCTTAGTTTTTCCTCTTATTGAGTCCTGTAGGTCTTATATCCCTGTAATAAGCTCTCCACACATCATATACTGTAGACAGTGACAGTGGTGGCAGAGCTGAAGCACTCAAAACATCACAAACCACATAGTGTGACTGCTGAATTACAGCAGCAGTAAAAACAGAATGTGTCACTGTTTACCCCTGTTTCTCAGGCTTGTGGGAAAGAACGCCTATTTCTAGAGGGAGTCAGGCTGTGTGATGGATCCCTGGAGGGGTGTTGTGACAAATCAACACCTTCCGGTTCTCGGTGTCTCCTCATAGACAAAACAAACTTCCAGAGACACATTGGAGGGAGGAAATAAGATGATGTGTGAAGTGCAACAATTGAGGAGGTTGCCAATCACAAAATGAACAGACACAACATGAATAACTGAGCACAAGGTTTGAAATAAGAGATACATATCTGATGTTTTGGGGTCTTTTTTTTTTTTTTTACCTTGTTTACTTCATGTGACCGTGCTTTGCAGCCATGGGCACATGGGTGTGACAAGATAGCAGGTGGAAGGACCAGAAAGACCCAGAGTTTGGCAGTCATGTCGGGGCATGAAGCTGTGAGGAGTTTACTGTCAACAGAAGTCAACTTATTCAATCCTGCTTCAATTACTTTATGTGGGTTGAAAATAATTAAGTACATATTAGAGAATCAGATGTATGAGATAAGATTCTTTATACAAGATTGGGGCGTTGTATGTTATATAACAGGACTGCAGAGCTCTGATAATAAAAGGAATAAATTGAATCTGTTACAACTAGTAACTTAAAACTTGTACTTGATGAGGTATTATTGGAATATTAGTGCATTTAGTTTTGTTTTATTTTTGTTTAACCTTTAAATTGGTCTAATAAAGATTTTAAATCTCAGTTGGTACACAAGCCTGAAGCAATGAAGTAATAAAGGTGTGGACTCTGTAAACTGTCACACCCAGCATTACACACAGTATTTACAGATTGTAATATCCTCCGCACGAATGTTTGCCTTTACTTCACACTGCTAAAAAATTAATGGAAATTACTGTAAAAGATGATAGCTGTTAAAATTTAAATAGACTATCCATTTCGTTGAAAACATGTATTACATTTTTGTTCATTTGTTCATTTTTATTTTAATTTCTAGTAGGAAAAAACAGCAGAGCAATGTAGAGCATTACCAGATGTGGGCCTGACTCAAGTTAGAAACTGTTTTAGAGCAGTTTTCCTGCTGTCCCACACTGAGGACAAAAGCAATTATAATATAAAACAAGACAGGCAGATTAAAGATAAAACAGAGGAGTTAGACAAAGAATATTATTCATATAGTATATGGGTTGAAACATACTTGTTTTTAAGGGTGGATTATCAATAAAAGAAGCATTTAGCAAAAAATAATGAGAGTAAATAAATTTTAGATGTATACAGACAACTTACACAGAATTCAGAGGGAACAATAAGGTTGATTATTGAGAAGTTAGTGGTTATAATTTTGATTCAGAGGGAGGAAATATCTGTGTAAATGTTTAAATTGTAAAAAGGAGGGAGAAGTTCTGATATGAAGTGGGATTTTGTTCCAAATTATAGTGTATGTTCAATGATTGAAAAATGATTTTAAACCATAGTTGTTACTCAAAGTGGGTATTGGGTTCAGTTCATTTCAGTTCATTGGAGGACGTATAATAAATGAAGTGATTACAATTTCATGTAGGATTAATGTGACCTCAGAAAAGATTTTGGAATCATTCATTTCCTAACCTGGCTTTTGGATTTGCACATATTTCTGCACATTAGTGCAGTTAGCACATTACTCTATGGTTATATATGTTGTGATAGCTGGTGAAAGCCTCTCTCAGAAAGTGAACTATACATAGTCAGCCTAACAATGGGGAGCAGTATGGATCAGCTGGCTGTGATGGGCCGCTGACAAGTACAGCAGAGCCTGCAGGTAACAGCTGCATACTATGACACGTTTACAACTTTGGCCTGTCTATCACATACACACACACATACACACACACGCGCACACAGACACACATCATCTTCTGCTCCTCTGCTCTTTGGTGACATGCCCTTGTGATGAGACTCCGGAGCTATTTGAGGCATTGTTCTGATAAGCCCTGTGCGTGTGTGTCTGTGGCCACGCTGGCATTCAGCAGCGTGGGAAAAAGAACAAATGGCTGATGAGCGCAGTGCTCAGTCAGACACAATGCTGCAGGAGGAACCGTCGGAGAACAATGAAAACAGAAATGGCTGCTGTCATAGACTCGACAGTCTCATGAGGAACTGGGCAGTTATGAGGGCCAGTGGTGGAAGAAGTACTCAGATAGATACTTATGTAAAGGTAGCAATACCACAGTGTAAACTTACTCGACTGCAAGTAAAAGTCCTGCATTTAAAACCCAACTAAATTTACTGAAATATTATCAGTTTACTCAACTTAACTCAAGGTATTAAAAGTAAAAGTTCTCATTTTGGATAAAATCGTCCCCTGTGACTCATGTATTAACTATGCTCATAATGATTAATACTATATGATTAATGCTGATGAATCAATGTGTAAGCAGCTTAACTGTTGCAGCTGCTCGAGGTGGAGCTACTTTTAACTATGTTGCATACAGTTAAGTAGTTTAGTTGAGTATTTCCCAACCTTGCGGTGGGGACCCTCCAAAGGGTTACAAGATAAATCTGAGAGGCTGTGAGATGATTATTCAGACAGGAAAGAAGAAAAAACAAAGTTCTGATACACAAAAATGGATTAATTTTTCTCTAATATTTGATGTGTTTTGTGAAATATTGGAGAGTTTAACTTATTTGGGCCTCAAAAGGTTTTATAAATGGAACCATGAGAAGTTTAGAGGGAAATATCTGTGAACTGCTAAAAACTCATAGACATCTGAAACATGACATGAAGCCACAACCATACACTACTTTTTGTAAGAGGTCATAAGCCAAAAATGTTTTGGAACCACCGGTTTAATCTTTAACAATGCAGTGTAACTTACAAGGTCATCATGTAAAAATTTAATCTGAAAAGTAACGAGCAACTAAAACTTTAAAATAAACGTAGTGGAGTGAAAAGTGCAATATTTCCCATTGAAATGTAGTGGAGTAGAAGTATAAAGCAGCATAAAAAGGAAGTACATTCCACTCTTAATGATGGTAGAGATAGAGATGCCAAAGAGGATGAAATCTACTTCATCATAATCAATCAGCCAGTTTCCTTGTTATATTTCTCATGTAACGACAGATGAACTCATCAAATGTCTTAGTCTAATAAAAGTGGCAATGCAAGAATGTATTGAAAAGTAAAGTAGAATGTATTATAGTTTTATATTTTTTAATAGATGATTCATTCTGATGCATGAACATATAAGCAGCATTTTAATACTGCAGGTGGTCGAGGTGGAGGTATTTATAATATCCTGTTGTGTGGTTTTATCTATAACATTGTGTAGTTTATGTAGTGATAATATATCATTCTGTAAAATCTTATCCTGCTAAATAAATATCAATTATAGCTGTCAAATACATGTAGGAATATGTCTGAAATGTAGATGTGCCAGTACCTCAGTGCACGTAATTATACTTGAATGATTAAGTAAATGTACTTTATAATTCTTATTACTCCCACATGTATTTCCAGAATGATGTTCAGGCACAGGAAACAATCACATAAATGTCAGGGCATACTAAACGCTCTAATTGTTGTATAACACTGTCATTACTTCAGCACTAAGGTGTGTGAACCACGCATTAAGTAATAACCACACTTCCTTCACACACCAAACAAGCCACATCAAGAGACTCTGGTGAGAGTTATGAGATGTGATGTAGCAAGTTGCTCTGAGGACGCAACACCTCAGTGCTGCCAAACCAACTTTTGCAAAGAATGGCAGGTATGCAGGTCTGCAATCCCTCTCCTTGCCAGGAATGTAGAGTTCACTGTCTGCATAGTTTATATGATAAACCTAGAGTCTTTCGAGAGAACCTAAACTAATCTATGGTGGAAGCAGGGCCATGGACTGGGCTTTTACACTTGACAGTTAAACCTTTTAGGCATTGTGCCATCCAAGTCTGACAGATTACTTTTAATAATGTGCAGAAATGATGCCAGCATAAAGCCAAGAGATACAGTGGAAAAGCAGATTAATTAACAAGGAAATTCTCTTGAATCTTGACTCATTTATGCAGCAAGTGACTGAACAAGTCTGAATCTGATCAATCAGCTAAAGGCCATCAATTAAAGTCATTAGATTCCTTTGAGGATTACCTTGAATTACGTCTTTCTCTGAGGAACTTTAAGACTTAACTTGAATAATGTGATGCAATATTTTGCTGCAGCTGAGCGTTTAAGTCCATAATTACACCAAATGCGTCAATTTCTGCTCTGTAAATTTTCTGAGCCACCTGCATTCACCTAATACCACCAAATAAAGCTAAGCATAGTGCAGCGTGCAAAATGTACGTATATTTAAGCCAGCTCTGCCTCAGATTGTTTTTTTTGCTGTGTGTAACCTAAATCCTGTTCATGTCGTCCAGGTCTGACAGCTTTTATCTCTCCTCGGAAGTCAAGGAGTGTGATTCAGGTTAAACATACCACACCTAGTTCTATGTCCATTCACTGATCCATTCATAAAACCAGACAGAGGTGTTCTGCCCTGTCGCTGTGCTGTGATTGGTCACGAGGCGTTCTTTCCCACACATACCAGTCAGGTCAATTGGTGATAATGCAGAAGAGCAAATAAGATTAGCTCGAGTATACTGGCCATTGTTAATAACCACACATGTTGAGCACACATAGATCAACATAAAAGAACAAAGTGCGACTATTTGACAAGTCACTTAAAGAATGTTTTTGATAACGCTGTTACATTTTTTATATTTGTCACTGAGCTCCTTTTAAATTACTTTTTTCTCCCTTTTTCCCACACCTGAGTCTCTCTCAGTGTTTCCTTGCACCTTGTCTTTATGGAACAATGACTCACTGGTCGGCACAGTTTGAATGTTCCCTTCATACTGCCTTGTTTTTCCTCCCACACACCAGAGAGACATGCCAGTCAGGTAGACTGAACATGCCCAATGCATGCTGGGATAGACTCCAGCTAGGAGTAAGTAAGTTAAAAAAAAAAGTACATGAATTATGTTTTGGCCAACAGCTGTCAAAATTACTCCATCACCTGACACCCATGTGCAATTTTCAAACAGCACAGAACACAGTGATTGAGGGGATTTTGAAAGAGGCAATGCAGGAAGCTTTATTGTGCTTGTCACAAACCCACGCTGAAATGTTAGAAACAGCCTTGTTTGGTCACACTTCTGGAGGAGACTGTGTACTGCTCTCAACAAGAATGCTTCCCTTCCCTGAACACTCCCCTGAGTTTCCTAAGAGAGCTCTCTGCACTAAGTGGCACGTCTTGTTTATGTGTGGCAGGTGCTGCCAGGAGAGGTTAAGGTGACAGCTGCCCTGTTAGCATGTTTTTGTTCATTCATTTGCTCACCATTGCTTTTTAACAGCACAGTTACAATTTTGAATTTGCTCTTGTTGTTCTTTCTAATGACTGGATTGTGTTTTTTCTCCCAAAATGCATAAAATGTCCACTATTTTTAGAGCTTCTGGAGCATATTTTACATGTTTTTTCAGGTTTGATGATCTGAGTTCTGAGTATAGCTTGACCAAAACAGGATTATTGAAGCCAATACAGGTATTGATATTTGATTTAAAAAAGCCAATAATTATATATCTGCCAATAATGATTTCTTTTACACATCCCATGATATAAATAAACATTTTTGATGAGGCTACTTTAATTTTTTTTTTTTTTTTTTGACAGTTGTGACATTTAACAGTTAAAAAATAAACTTCTCTCTGGTGGACAAAAAAATTGAATGGTGACACTGTTTCAAAACATATCTTTGGCAATTCTGTACCTCAGTTTCTTGTCATTTATCAGAAGACACGTACGCTGATACCGATATGTCTGCAGTGAGCTGTATTGGCCTTGCCAAATTATCTGTCAGACTTTACTTCTGACTGAGCAGACTTGGGGGTTTCCATGGAGTGACTCCCATACGCCTGCTGACAAAATAAATATGTCTCAAAATAAGACACGTCTATAATCTCAGTGTGTGCATGGCTGTGAGTTGTGGTGTCAACACCACCAGTAACATTATCAGATTCAGGAGGTAATGGGCTCTTTATCACACTGCCAGTTCAGCTCATCCAGTTCTGAACCACCAGCACAGCGTCAGCAGCATAAAGCATCTCTCTATTCCCCTCTCTTTCTCTGGAACTCAGTCTGGCTCACATCACTTCCGACCAGGAGGCGACGATACAAAAGACCCCACACAAGCGTACACACTCATATCTGTGCTCACATACGAGTAGAAGCGCTGCCAAAAGCACCTTGGGGCCAAGAGTGGGACGGTGGGTGCAGCTGCAGCTGGGAGGAGTGTCGGAAGAAGACTGCACCCTCTACACTTCTGCTGGATGAAGATGAGACGACGGCAGACGGCCTCACTTAGGGATAATCCCAGCAGTCTGAATACTTTCCTTTGTTCTGCTTCTGTGGACATGTGCGCAGTTCAGAGATCATCTCCCTTTGAGTCCAGCACTGATTTCTTCTATATTTGTTGTTGATTCATGTTAAACATCCTTTCTGTCTGTCCGTCCATGTGCACACACTCACACACGACACAATACATCAAACAACTGAGCATGCAGAGGACGTCAGAGAGCACAGAATGAAATAAAGCCTCACTGTGTTTTTCTCCTTTTTTCATTTTCTTTTCATTCCCCCTTCTTTCAACACGACCAAATGAGTTAATTTATCGAATGAATGGCCTTCTCAGTCCCAGACACCCATCTCACTCTCTGGATCTCATGATGTCACCTTTCTAAAATTACACAGTGTGACTTGTGATACACCTGGCTCTGCTTGTTCTCTTAATTTGTAAATTCAAAAATATTTCTAATAATACCAATAAGACAGAACTTAGCATAACTTTCTGTCTAGTTTTCACATTAGTACTGTTGCACATGACAGGAGTCATTCTGATACAGTTTCAGGAGGCAGAAAGTCACTGACCTACTTTTCTCCACACAGATGGATTCTCCTGCAATAATGTGAACATCCAGCTGTCTGACTGTTGAGTAATTTCATGCAATTTTCATGGAGCTGAAAAAGCCGTTTGCTTCTCAAAGGATAATTAAAGTATTTCAGTCAAGCTCCACATGTTTAATGCATTTCTTAAGAACCAGACTGAGTCTGTATAAAATTACATCAGTGATAATAATCACTATATTTTGGATTGAAACTAAATCTACATCCACATTCTTTAGTGTTAGATTCAGGATTAACATGTTCTTATATCCTTAGTTTTGTTTGTCTAATATACATCTACAGTATATGAAGACTTTTAAGTGTATTGTGTATTACAACTTAATTGCTGAACTAGTCTAATGTTATACTGGCATACTAGATATATACAGAGCAAATTCAGTAGGTATTTACTGCTCGGATGTTGATTAGCTTTTTGTGATTTTCTGTTAATTTTATCCTGTTGTGATGTCGGATATCTATGTTAAACATGGTCAAAGTTCCAAAACTTGAGGTAACGCTTCATCCTGCTCTTAACATTTTTTGGTTGCTGAGGTTGTTGCTAAGATTTTCTATGTGTTGTTTGCATTGTCCACTTTGATATTTTGGAACAGATTCTGGCTCTGACATGTACGGATGTATTTGAGAAGTTGTCGAGTAAAGAACGAGAAAAATTTGTGAAATCCTACTACTACGACTGTTTGTTTCATGGTTTGTTGTCGTAGTTTCTGGAGCCGGCAGATGGGGCAGCTTCCAGACCAATCAGAGCAGAGTGGGCTCATCGGGAAAGGTGAAATAGCCTGTTTCAGACAGAGGCTGAACTGAGGGACTGCATAAAGGGTCAAATAAGTTACGTTTAAGTAAGGATTTTATTTTTCTTTTTTAACTGCAAATCATGCAAAGATATTCCAGCAGAGCCCAAGATTAAAAATACTGACCTGGAAATGTGCATAATATGTCCCCTTTAATTTTCAGTGCAAACTATGAGCAAGAGCATCAGTCTAACTCCACTGTGCAGTTCCATTTCCCCTCTTCAGACACAATCGGACGCCTTGTTACAATGAGGCGATCCTCAAACCCCCACACAGCAGCCTCAGCATGAATAGCGTCTTGTTCATAAGTCTGAACGGCCCAATCCCCCAAATTACAGTAAGAGATTTCAATCTGTTTGTTTGCTGTGGAGGATGGAGGGATCAGAATTCACTGCTGCCTACTCATTCCCTCCATTATATCAAAAACCTCCTTACATTTCTTATCTTTTAAAAATATTATGGACTTAGTATTTTGCTTGTCATGATCTTGATCTAATCCAGGCGTCTCATGTTTTCTCACACTGTTGCATGTTGTCACTTCTGTTCCCATGAAGATAGAAGCATAATCACACAGCTATACTGTAAGTGTTGCTGGACAAGGTGACAGGATAAGAAAGCACCTGTCTTTCAGCACTTAGCAGAAATTCTGGGTTGCTAGGACACAGTTTCGCCATTCTCCTCCAGAAACTTCAGAGCACTCAGTCATTATCTCCCACAATGCATTACAAGGGTCTCTCAGAGGAGCGAACATGCTGTCTCTATCTCCAAGACAGAATTCCAGACATTCTGGTTGCCTTGCCTGATGTTGGGCAGACCGTAAGCAAATTCCTCCAGCCTGGATACCACCCCGCTGTTCCAAAGTCATCAGGCTGTTTGTGCGGAAGACAGTGGTCCACTGCTCTCACGTCAGCATGTTGAGACTGTGACTCCATCTTTAGCTGTTAAGCTCTTGCCAATTATTCGCAAATCATCACCTGATGCCGAGCTGCTCAGTAAGACCAGTCTGTACTGAAGGCCTCTAAGCAGCTCTGCTGGAGCACTTCAGGATTAAGTGATCCTTCCTCAATCGATATTTTTCACAGCAGGCATTTTGACATGTTATATATACAGTTAATGATGGCTGAATTCCACTTAGCTGATTCAGTTTGAATGTTTTGGTAGAGATCCTTTTCACAGCATTTTGACTTGTCATAGTAGGAAAACCACAGATGTTATTAATATGATTAATGATGAATCTACTCCATTCAAATGTCCCAGTAAGACATCAGAGGGTAAAAAAGGGTGAAGTTTCCATCCAAATGTAGCACAAATTTTAACAAAATTTGCAGAAAATCACCAAGAACAAGTCATGCGTGTTCCATCCACTACTGTTATGCAAATATTAGGAAGAAATATCAAGATAAGCAGTTGGTAGTGCAAAATCTCCAGTCGTGCCATTAAACCATCACAGAAGAAAAAAAAAAAAAAAACATGACTCAATTAGAAGAGCAGCAGTTAAAACTCATATGATGGAAAGCTATGTGGAAAAACGTGGTGGAATTATGGAATTCATGTTTATTTTATGTGTTCACTCGAGGAACGATACAGTCACCTCACCAGATGTTTTTCTGCTGGAATTTTTCGTCTCCTCAGTGGAACCGAAGGAAGGCTGAGTCACAGTCACACGCTTCATGTACGTCATGATTCACCAATCCATTTCCATTATACAAAACCTTAAGCAATATTTTGACTAAAAAAAAAATCTGTAGTTCTTTTAATGTGCAAATAGAATATAAGAATAAAAACAAGTGGATAGCAATGCACTTAGTGAGCCAGCATGCACAATACCAGGTCACTGACACTAAAGCAGCTAAATGAAATTCAACCATTGTTGCTTGTATTATTTATGCTTGCACCTTTACACTGTTATATGTCAAAATATCTTCAATGAAAAAGGCCTATTGTGCATGCTGGCACACTTGAATAGAACAGTCATTGTAAATGTTATTAAACCTCAGCTTTTCCTGCTAAAGTCAAAATGTGTGTTGTGAAAAAGGCCTATAGGTCCTAACAGTTAGTTAAAAAATTGAAAAGCTTACTGACTTTTACCTGCATATTATTTAAACTGTGTAATGTAAACTGTGAGAGGTCACAAGACAAAATGGTTGGGAACCACTGCTCTACACTACCGGTAAACTCTTGAATGGGACACACACTCACAAAAGGACAGAAGACACACAGACACATTTCCATGTCGCACAACTTTAATAGAATATCTTAACTAACTCTGTACAAATTGAAAAGAAATATTGCGCAAGTAACAAATTGTGAATAAGAACCAGTTAAGGCCATTTCTAGCACACGGTCCAATGTGGTAGATTTGAAGATGTCAACCGTGGCTCTGAAAGATCTGTCCGACAAGATCTACAATCGTTCTTTTAAAAAGAGAAGGGGATGGGTTTTATTTCACTGTCACTGCTATCGATGACCAGTCACCAGGCGAAGGTGTTCAACCAAACGGCCAAAATCCAAGTGCAGTATAAAATACATTGGCAACCTGTTCCATTTGTTTTCCACAGACATTCTACTGAATCATTAGACAGAGATATTTATATATTTTAAACAACTTTAAACGCTGAATTAGATTACATGGTGTTAATAAGAATTGGCAAACAATTTCATAAAAGAGGACGGTTGTGTTTTGTCTTTCATTTTGGCTTCTTGGCAAAGAAAGTCTTGAATCCTCCACATTAACCATCCTGCACCCTGTCATAACGGACTCTAAATGACATTTGTTAAGAACTAGATAAATACCAGAAGAGAGAAACTTATGTCTGCATAAATCTGTAATCTTAAAGAGAGTATTCACCAGAGTGAATGTGATGACTTGGGCAGCGGAAATCCAACTAGCTGAGAATCAGCCTGTGGAGTAAAATCTGTACTTCTGAAATGTCTGGATAAATTATTCTTATTATCCTTGTTGACACAAGTTGAAAGAGTTTTACAGGAGTGACGGGTAAACCAGGAAGAGCAATATATAACAGCTCTGAGGTACAACCACGTATGTACAGTACCTCCGCACATGCCTGTCACATGATCTAAAGTAGTGTTACATGTGTCCACTCAAGTGCTCAGTTTAAATGCTTGTTAGGCCCAATACAAGCGGGCAGAGGTGAGCAAAATAATGCAGAACACAATTATTCAATGTTTGAAATACATTTTGATAATAAAAAAACATGACTTGGCAGTATTCACGTTTTGTTGACCTGCTAAGCCCAAATAAGATTTGAGCCAATGAGAAATAAGCCTATAACTGCGGCTGGGCCTCAAGGGTTCCCAAAATGCACCACTTCATACAGCTGCATGACACCAGAATAAATAGTCCAATGACATGACAATGAACATTTAAAAAAGTAAATTAAATTCGAAATGATACATTGTATGTCTCTTAAAAAACACCATAACAAAAGAAAAACAACCCCAGTGAAAGATTAAGTCAAATTTGTTCAGCAGTTTCCTGGTAAACTAACACTTCTCTTGTTGGCATTAAAAAACCCTGAGTAACTGATTTATTTCCATGAAAACTAGAGTTGGGATCCATTCCTTTCCTATCTTTTTCCATATGATGATGTTCTGAGGTTCTTGGCAGTAGTAACCTACTCCACTTTACCAAAGAAGAAGACTGTCCCTATGTGACGTTATGCTGTTTAAATTACACTCAAGTCGCTTCCGCTTTGAGGTCGAATGAAGCAAAATTAAAAAAAAGGGGTGTGATGGGCGCAAGACAAAAGAAAAAGAAGTCATGCACATAGTAAAAACGCAGTTTGGTTTGCGTTCTATTGCGTTCAGATGAGAGTTCATAAAAGGGCGGAGACTGCAAGAGTAGGAGGACTTGCTGATTGGCTAAGAACTGATTTGACGGACAGCAGGTCTCCACCTCCCCTGATCACCACGGTTACTGCTGTTTGCATTCGGCAGGCTGGGGCTGTTCTTTCTGTGGGGAGCAGACAGAGAGAAAACCACATTAGACAACAAGTAGACAGACAAATAATGAAGCCACTGGGCATTAACTAACAACTAGAAGAGGCTAACAGGAAAGCAGATGCTAGAGAATGACAGCCACTTTTATTTTTAACCTGGTGTGGTACAGAAAAGAGGACTATGTTAGAAACCTGGGGGTGGGACTACGAATAGATTGAAAGAGCAAAGACAGGAAAGGAAAAAAAGGAGGCCGTATCTATCCAAGATGTGAGTTGAAGGTCTTAAACACCTCAGACTACAAGGAGAATCAAAGATGTAGTGAAAGAGAGAGGCAGCCACATTAATAAACTAAAGCCAATATATAATGTGTGGGGGACGCCATCCTTATTTCTCCCTTACCTAGAAATGCATGGGGTGAGAATGAGTGATTATGCCTGTAATGGAAGGGAATCCAGGGGGAGAGAGAGACAACAATATGCACAAATTTAATTGTCACATTCAGAAATAACATGGTGAACACAATGACACGTTGCTAAATATGGTGAACGAGCACGCTGAATTCCTGGAGCAAAACGAATAACTGATAGACTGACAGCAGCTATCATGGGAGAAAAATTCAACACAACAAGCTACTACAGAAACTAATTCACGGACAGAGCAGCATTGTTGGTCACTCCCAATAAAACTGCTCACAGTGCACGTTATGTACTCACTCACTATCAGACTGGAATAGCTCATAAATGAAGAATAGCCATCTCAACTAAACCATCAGCCCGACTAGACCACATAAGAAAGGACTCTTTCACCAAGTGTCACGACATAATAGTTCACAGATTATTTCTGAGAGAATAAGTGCAGAAAAAGCCAACACCTGTTGTAAAGTCTGACAAATACAGGATGTTTGAATGAGGTGGAGGCGGAAATTGGACGTACAATAAAAACTGCTAAAATGGCAAGTTTGCTAAAACAAAGCACATTGTACAATAATGTAAAACGCTAAATGCTTCTGAGAAAACTTTGTCTGGTGAAGACATGCTAATGACAGCTACTCCAGTGTAACATACACAGAGTTGTTCTGTACAGATTTTCAGTACAAAACAGTCTCATGACGGATGTCTTGCCTGTCTAAGCTGAACCATGCTAGTTAGCTTAAGGCAGCCCAGAGAGGTCAGAGCTGCAGAACCTCCTTCCATTTCTTTTTGATCTCATGTGAGAGGATCATGATTTCACCGTTAACTAGAGTGCAGATCTCCGCCAGGTGTGTACAGTCAAGATGGCGGCGAAGTTAACAAAAACAGGGATTTATTGACTCACAACAAAGGCCAAAACGTGGCCTGCAACAGCCTAGCTAGGCCCCGTTTTTAGCCTAGCTGATTGCCGGAAATGCCTTTTGCTATGTCGTAACGCATATCATAAAATGGCAGGACTGCTGAAAAGACCAAAGTCTAAGCTTTACGATAGGCTCATAGGGAATCTTATCAATATATATTTGAATTCACAACACAACTCGCTCTCAAGGTACTGAAATTTGGCCTAAGTTTGATCTACTGTGGTAACAAGGAGTGATTGGTTGTCCCTTGTGGAAACAAGATTCCTAACTGAGGCAGTTGTTGATCACTTGCAGCCCCTACCAGCCTGTTAAGAGGAGTGAAAAGTCAGCAGTCTGTGGCGGTAAAAAATAGGTTTTTCAAAAATTGTGAATCACTGCAACCATGAGAAGTCCTTCAGCATATCATAAATAAACTATCATAAATGCACAAAAAATATGAGGCTGATGGGTCCCATGTATGCGAGATTAGCTGCGGACAGAAACACACCTGCGACCAAATGCATGTCCCCCTCCAGGCTTACGCCTAGCGGAGATAATTATAGTGCAACACCAGACAAGGAGTGGTATCAGATAAACTGTGTCAACTTTGTTATAACCATGACAGGTAATGTTTGCACTCTCCCAAACGTGTACAAGCCTGGGTCAAAACAGACTGAGATGCAAGTCTTTACCCTCATGGCGCTCATAGCTATATGACCACATATAAAACACAAATTGGAGGAATACTGCCATATTGCCTTTTTTTAAAAATTACAAATATGGTTAGGAATAATTAAGACATGGTGTGTGTTTAATGTTTATTCAACTGTGTACATCTTAATTATCCTGCCTCCTGAATAATTTTGTACATAAGTTATTGCGTACATATTATTTCTAGCAAGTTGCACTATATTGGAGTAACAAGCCTGTTGGGCTGTACTCAAGTAAAACTGAATATTCGGTGCAGGTACCAGAGAAGTGAAAGCCTCTTGGATTTATTACACCATGGTGGACAATTCATTCCTGGAAGCGGCTCAGTAAGTGCTCCATCACTTCCTGTGTTTATGCCATGACGCATGCAAATTTCTCTGTCTTCATTCCCTCCATGAGCACAAAACAGAATTATGTCTTGGTGTCTTTTAAACAAACTGTGGATGTAATGGACCAAATTCTGATAGTTCAGAGTGGTTTTTAAGTATGTAGTAGGCTTGGGCGGTATCTATTTTTTCATACCTTCCTGACAATTTCACCGGGATATTTTTAATGTACATATATATATATATATATATATATATATATATATATATATATATATATATATATATATATATATATATATGAATATGATGGTTTTTGTGCAAAAACAAAAAAAACAACATAAAAGCTGAGCTGCTGGTGATAGAAGTCATTGTAGCATGTACGACATTGTCTAGATTAAAATGCTGTGTGTCTAACATGCAATTAGCCTATTACGACAAGTCTTGCTGGGTTTAAATACTTATGGACCAAAGAATAATGAATAGATAGGACATAAGTGCCCTTCTTCCACAGATTCTTGCTCGATGACCTGATAACACTTGTTGCCGTGGCGGATACCAACACATCAATGGGCTGAACAGAGATGATGTGTGGGTTGTGGTGGCAGACTGGCAGCTGAATAAAATCATGAGGCTAATAAACTGCTTTTGTAGTTGGAAGAATTAATCTCAAGATAAAGTTATATGTGGCATTCGGGACTAAACCCAAAATACTCCCAAACAGGGGCAGAAGCATTTTTCTTTTTTACTGGTCTGTAACATTATCCCCACCACTCGCAGCCGCCATCTTTTCAGCTCAGCTGTCTGTTCCACCAGTAGAGACGGACCTCTGATGACGCGTGCTGTGCACTACATCACCTCAATACAGCATCTCCTTATCAGTTTAATAGAAAGAGGAGCGTCTGTATTTTTGACTGTATTAAAATAATCATACCTTCAAGATTTCTAAATACCCTTGTATACTGTAATACCTTGATACCACCCAAGCCTAGTATGTAGTTTGAGACATTTTTCCAACAGTTATTAAGCAGCTTTTCTAACCACTCCACTAAAATTGCCACACAGCACAGCGCTGCTCCAGAGGCTTGGTTGCATGCTCGGCTAAATAAGCTACATGGTTAGCATCACTGTCACTACACCAGTAAAAGCACTAACATTGAAAAACAAACAAATAATGCAAACACATCATTAACAGGTTAAAAATAATCAAATCAGAAAAGAAGCCAGAACTCATACTGACCTTGGGGTCAAAGTCTCCCTCGTCATCATCATCATCACCCTCCTCGTCTTGCTCCTGAGACACCAAAACAAGATGATTTAAGTTTTTCAAGCAACCACTGGTTTAACAGAAGTATTTACACAGACTAGTATGATTATATAGTTTGGCAGGTATATCAGGTCAAATACAATGTTTGTAAGTGAAAATGAAATATCAAACCTCTTCATCTACATCGTCCAGCTCCTCCTCTTCAAACTGCATTAAAAACAAAATCAAATGTGAGTAAAGACCCACATGTGGTACAACAGTGACGACAAGTTCTACTTTATGTATCGTCAAACTTTTTTTTCAGTCTGCAAACATCCCATCTTGTGGCTTGTGTGTAGGAACATGTTTGTGTTCTAGTGTAACAGCGTGCGTGTGAGACAGAGGAAAAACTCACACTCTCGTCATCTTCCAGGGCCTCTCCAGTGAAATACAGCACTGCTCTGGGAACTATTCTCTCACGGAAGAAATGACCAATCTCAAAGTCTGTGGCTAGGGTGAACTCAGAGTCTTCGTCCTATAAAACAAGAACACAGAGAGACCAGTCTGAGAGATGTAATGGGAGACACAATATAATATGGTGATTTTATGATAGGTAAGCTACATTTTACTCACCATTTCTCCATCTGGTGAAGCTGTAAGAGAAAGGAAAGTATATGTAATTTAAACCATAAGCACCTAAGTACACTGCTTTACAATGAGTTTATAAGCCAGTCACAGGTGGATGTTACATTTGTTTTATTATCGACTTAAAGCCGTTATTTCTATCTTAATATTTCTCATTCAGTTGTAACCGTCCGAAAGCCCATTTATGGAAACAAGTATGCCATGACATCATAATGCGTGGTCCACAGGAAGTGACAAGCCATTCGCAAACATCTGTCAGCCTCCACCACCCAGACAATGAACTGGCTAAAGGTGACATCACCCTGTGCTTCCTTTCCCTTCAACAATACTGTATTTAAGCAAACTGTTCTGTTACACTAACAAGGTTCCCTACGCGCTCTACTGTATGTCCATCAGTTTTACTCTAATGTCGTATCCCATCACAGTAAGATCAGCTTCAGTTAAAACAGCAGGCTAAACATGACTAATGCTTCATAAGTAAGAAAAGTATCTGGAGAGAGGAAGGTGCAGTGACTAATGTGTATGACAGTTGATTAGTTGTCATCAATAGTCCACTGTTTTACTGAGTAACCGCAAAATCTTGCTCTGAAAGGCCTGCATGGATGGCATTACACTGCACACTTTCCTGGTCAGTTGGTGCACATTTTAGCTGATGTTAGTTGCGAGCTTAAGTCTACAACTAAAGTCATTTTCATAAAGAAATAACATTGTTACTCAAAGTTATATTCCTTTATGTAATTTCACTGGTTTGTATTTCAAGATGATTCTTCAGATAATTCTTGGTGGAACATACAAATATAGCTCAACTGATACCTATAATCAATATTTGAGTTAGTTGTTAAATAACAAAAAAATATATTGCTAATATTTTTTAACTAACATAAGACCCAAACATTTTATAGTGATCCCTTAAAATTGCTTTTTCAAATGTTTAATTATGACCTCAGAATGTCCTGAGAAAAATATTTCACAGTTGAAAAATAAAACTTGTCAGCTCTCCATGGTGGACAAATTTTATGATAGACACTTTTTCTAAATTACCTCAAATATATCTTTAGCATTTTTTACTGACATTTCTTGTTACTTATCCAGCGTAATTTGCACCAAAACCAATGTAACTGCAATATTTATGTCAGTTTTGACGATTTATCAGTCTAGATCTGCTGACAACGTACAAAAACATTCTTACAATACTTTCTCACACATCCTGATGAAAGATACAACTGATTACAAAAAAATGCACTTCCTCTCGGGGCAGCTGTACATATGTTGTATGAGTTCATGTTGTTTGGTTGTGAAAAATGACATGAACAAATTTTCATGTCATTTTTCACATTATCACTATTGTCATGTCATTTTTCACTATTATGTTCAATAATTTTCATGTCATTTTTCACATCGTCACTATTATCTTCAATAATCCTGTGACAATCCATCAAAATCAATGAGCTTACAACTGAATCAGTTTACAGCATGTCGGGTCTCTCAAAGGTTCTCGAATCCAATCTAGTAAAATTTCTGTCCAATTTATAAATAAATATACAACAAACCTCATTCTCACATCTATGAACTCCAGTTAATATACACGCATTCTTTGTGTGTGTTGACATGATCACTGAGAGATGGATTATTAACTAATGAACATCTCAACCCCAGAGCTACACACCTGAACATACTTAAAGAGCTATTTATATTCACCAGTCATATCCTCAGACTACGACTGAACCAGTAAGACAAACGTTTGTCAGCCTATGAGAGCTCAGGACAACTTCTCAAAGTCAGAATATGTTCAGGCATGCCTGACAGGAATGCTGACTATACAGGAAAGATGATAATTCTTGAATAAAGAATGACTGCTTTCAAGATATTTGACATAATGGATCAGTCACTGTATTCTTCACCTACTGCTTACACAGTTGAACAATTGTAACCAAACTGACATAAGAGACTGCTGATGTCTCTCACTTTTTGGGAAAATGCACCAATATGGGTTTATCTTTTCAATTAACTCACATCAGACAGAATTATTCTAAAATGTTAAACATTTGTTCCCTTCTCTATTGTCAAAAGATGTGCTATAAATAGACTTACAAATTTGAAAGCACAAATCAGTCATTTGTAGAATGTTTTGGCTAAATAGGTTATCTGTATATCTAGGTTATCATCGGTGGTTTCACAAGTTTGCCCTCACATTGTTTGTACATGAGTCAGTCATTAACTGACTGCACCATAAACACACCTAAACTCCCTGAGCTCTTCTGGAAAATAATGCTAAAACCAAAGTTGATGTAAAAGTTCCAAAGTTGAGTGAGCACAGCTTTATGTATAAAGTCCAACTTCAGTGAGCAACAGAAAAGCCGATTGTTCCACCTACACCCAGCAGAGAGCACGTGAACTCAAAAGTCAGGAGTTTGGCGCCACCTGCTGTTGAATTTAGCTCAACGCCATGACCAATGTGCACGTGCATGTATGTCCTCCTGTGCGTGCAGTGAAACTAACACAATGGGGACCAACTCATAATAACACGACTCCATAGTGCTACTAGTGATCAAAACTCCACAGGGTGTTTTAAACGTGTTTCCACACTGCCTGCGGATGAGCACAGACATGTTGACTGTTCAGCACGTGTATGTGTGTGTGTGCCTCTCCCTGTCAGAGTTGTCAGTGATTTAGTGTTTTCTCAAGGAGTTTGTGAACAACATGTCTAAAGCTAACACTGCAAAGATTTGAATGGTAACTTAAATGGTTAGTGGTTATTTCTACTAGATACAATAATTTCAGAAGTTACTGAGAAGACAAAAGGGTCAATGCTTCAAAGGTTACATCTACACCTCCAGTGAAATACAAGCAAAAGCTTTACTATATTTTTATGTATACAAATAAATACCGACATGCTGCTGAGTGATTATTGTGTGTGCTCTCACCTTTAACAGGGTTAAAGAAGTTGAAGAATGAGTCATTGGGGACCTGTTTGGTAACAGTGCGGACAGTGCCACGGCCTTTATGCTTCTGCTTCTTCTTAATAGTTTTCACTGTCACATCCTTCCCCTTGTGCCAATCTATCTGACAGCTAGAGATAAGAGATGTACAAAAAAAGTGAGAGTTGGCAGTGAGCAAGAACGCTAAAAAAAAAAAGAAGCTAAAAGTAGGAAGAAGAGGAGGCCGACATGTGGGATGTAAAATCAAGAGAGACTAATATAGAAAGAGTGAACAGATTTACATCCCCTCAAACCACACAATCTCTATTTTTGCCTTAAAATTCAACATCATCAGTGTCAAAGCCACAGTTTGAACAAGCACGGTTTTTGTACTGTGGTTCTCACCCTTCACAGTCAATGATCTCTGGCCCCTCGAAGGAGAAAGGGTCCGAGGTGTCAGGCTCTGACTTCATCTTGTAGACTTTAGTGAGGACTGCATTGTTGAAGTAGCCATTGGGCTCAAAGTGGAACTCTAATGTGAAACTCTGTGAGAAAGACCAAAATAGATGATTTCACTCAGCATTTTAAATCTATTTAGTTTGTTCATTTTCATTGATATCAAGTTAATACTGACCATTGGCTGTCCTGGTTCAGAAAACTTGACTTGAATATCTTTCAGGTGCTTAAGGATGGGCTCATCATGTTCCTGATAAGAGAAGCAGTCAGGTCAGAGACTTAAGATATTGTTCAGACACGTGGTGAAATGTGCATGAGGCATGATTCAGAGATGAATCACTGAAACATACTTGTAGCATGTCACTGAGCATGTCCACACTCCTGAATATGGTGAGCCAGAACTCAGGGATGCCTTTTGGATCTTCCTCTGGTGTGGCTTCCTCTTTCTTTGCATCCTCAATAGCAGCTTTTTCCTTTACTTCCTCCTACAGACAGTGGACAGGACACTCATCAGAATTCACTGTTCATAAAAATCTCAACTTTAAATTCTCATGGAGTCTCATTGGGACCAAGATTTTTTTTTTTTTTTTTAACAAGAAAGAGTTTATCTACTATGAGCGATATGGCCAAAAATGTTATCACAATAAAAATGTTCATATCAGTCGATACTGACAATTATCACAATAAATATCAAATCATTATTTCTTCAAAGTTTAAAGGCTGATTTTTGATCAAAATTTTTGAGTAAAATTAAGTAAAATCCTTTTTCAGTCCTTTTCCCTCAACAAAATAAATATCTTAATAGAAAAATAAAGTGCTGCGGTGTGATACAACACATATGTAAGATGGCTCAGATTGCAAAGTTAGTTACACGTTCAGTAACACACGATAACGTGAGCATTTCAATTTCGACTACATTATACAAGTGAGAACAACCACAATCACCTCTGCTCAGAAGTTGTGACCTGATGTGCTGAGGTAGATGTATTGTCTCATTTCCGGTTGTTGGCGTTTCTGTTACTGGTTGCGTTTTTGCTGCTTTTAACCACTTAATTTTGCTATATTCTTCATTACAGCAGCTAATTACCCACTGTACATTTAAACTTAAACTAGTTCTGCTCAAGCACTCATAGCTCTCTCCTTTTAGTGACATTCTAGCTAATCCAACAGTTTTCAGATATGCTAGTTACTTTAGCTTAGCAGTTAGCAATGGCTTCTCCCTCCTCTACTCTCTCTTGCTCGGTGTGTCTTATGTTTAGCTATTCCTCTGCGTCCTTCAGTGATAATGGTAAATGTACAAATGCACCATGGAAACCCAGTCATTAGCTGCTGTAGTTAGCCAGCCCCCAGTAGCCGGTGTGCTGACCCAGCGTAGATCTGCTAGTCACTTAGCTTAGCAGTTAGCGATGGCCTCCCTCTTAGTTTAATTATATGGAACATTTGTTATATTTCTATTGAGGAAAATTATATCAAGATAATTATTGTTATCGCTTTATCACCCAGTCCTATCTACTATCTTCATGCCAGTAGGTAGATAAAAGCACACACTCCCATCACATTTTGGTAGTGATAGTGTTTCTCATAAATACATCTCTTTCCCAACCCTTCTTTGTTCCAACTGGACACAAGCCCATTCACATATTTGTCCAAATGTGTTTTGTTTTCCGTTTACTTTAATGAGGAGGAAAGAGATGTTTAAAATTATTTTTCCATGTAGGCCTTACAATCATTCCTTCATCTATCAAGGAAAGACATTCAGAGAGTTTTACACTTAAAGCATTTTATTCTCAAGTTATTTGGCAGATTTCCTGCAAAACCAAAAACAGTGCCACATAATGGAAGTCTGGCATGTCGCACGCAATCTTACTTGGCAATGATCTAATCAGTTTGTTGTAATTAAAGTAATGGAAATTCACTGGGTAATGACATCTGATGTTTTATAACATGATCTAAATCCACAATTCCCAACTCTGTTCTAGGGGGGATAATTTAAGCATACTACTAGTATCATTTATGAGGTTAAATTAATAATTATTTTTCCTTTGCTGAAGAAAATTAGAAGTAGTAGTGGTTGGCAAAGTGATCAGGCCCTAAAGACAAATCAAAGCTGTACTTACAGCTAGTTCCTCCTCTTCCTCTCTGTCACTGTGCCACTCACACTCCTCGTCTGTGGGTTCCACTGTTCCTGTGACAATATCTCGTCGCTGTGACACATGACACACACACACACACACACACACACATTACAACAAGATTTAGCATTTTAAAAAAAAGACTTGGGAATATTAGAGTGAAATGTCTGCACAAGCACTTATTAGATAAGGCTGAATTATTTTCAGCTAGCACATTGAAATCAACACCATTTGAGAGAGACTGACACACACAGACATATATACTGCACATGCACAACATACACACAGCACAGACAGGTGCTGCAGGATTTCAGCTGCCAGTCTTCAGTGCAACTAAGAATGGCTGAGTTCTTGTCACTCGCTCTGGAAATAGCCTTGACTGACAAAAGAACAGTTGACTACTCGTTGTGGCAGTACTTAATTTAGCACCAGTGATGTGTCTTCACTGACCTCAGGTCAGACCAGAAAGACATACAACACCACCCATTAGTGCAGAGAACAAGTGGACCTCAAATCTGTGATTTTCATTCAAATGACCCAAAGAGATCTTATGTTTCAGTAGACTTTGCTTTGTTTGCAGCACCATAAAATTAACAAAGAAAATCTAAACTTCTAGTATTGCAGTTGAGTACAAAGCGGAGAACAATAAAGTAATGTAAAGAAAAGGTTCTGTCATAAAAACATTTACAGTACCTTGTCAAAGAGTGGCTGATAGAGGGCAGCATACTTCCTCTCTAGTTCATGGACCTCCTCGTAAAATTTAGCCTCTATGTTGGCACACTGCACCTGTAGCCTTTTCAAGGCGTGCACTCGCCTCTTCACTGCTTTGGGAAGCATGCTACGAGAGAGAGAGAAAAAAAACATTAGAATTGATGTGAATCTAAACAAGCAAGATTGTGAACTACAACTAAACTGTAATCCTGAACCAACTGTTATACAGTCCGTAATACTTTAAACTTGCGAGTCTTCAATTTAGGGGGTTGGGAACCACCGAAGGATCTCAAGATGGTTTTAAGAGATTGAAAAATGAGGTTGTGATAGTGTGGCAGATGTCTACAGTGATACTGTATCATTTACCAACAATGATCCATTGAACTGAACTGGTTAATGTATCAAAAAGTCAGGTCAATAACCTAAAAAACAGGTTTTGTTTTACACATGAGAAAGAGTTTGTCTGATGTTATGCATAACAGTGAGTTGACTATTGAATCTGAATTGAATAATTTTGATTTTGCATATGTTTGCTTTTGTGCCAAAGTATTTCAGTAAGTATTAAGTATTTCAAGTAAGTTAAAAACTACCAGATGATATCAAGTCCACAATCACCACCTTGGATAATGCCAATTCACATCATGCACAAGTTACTGTAATTATCTTAATAATCTTTTGGGTAGTAAGTACCAGTTATATCATTATGCAAGTGGTAATAATGACCAAAACATTAAAACAAAAGTATTATCAGGTAGCTGATATATCGCCAAAGATGGTAAATAATATGAAAATATCTGAAGAGCATGGAAACTTGGTTGCCTTAAGTCAACTAAAGCTCAAAGTATAAGCAAACTACGTCCCCAGTTATTGATATTTAGAAATATTAGCAAATCTCATCAGGTTTAGGTTTTTCAAAACAGTTACAGTCATATAGTTACTGTACTGACCTCTCCATGAAGTGGAAGCTGACAGGTCTGTCCATCTGTCCACCTGGATTTTGCATCCCTTGTTCCCCTTTACCTGCTGAGCCAACACGGAACATTAATGGAGATATACCGCTCATATTATCATTACACAAATGACATATCAGAATTACAATACTGTGGATTGTGCTTTTATTTTCATTGATGATGTTGTTTAAAACACTAAACAATATGACACTATCCAACTATCCAATTAAATAGCACTCATAAATAAAAACTACCTTTGTCAAACTTGCTATGGTCCTTTGATGTTTACACTTTGCCATAATTGCTGAAGTTATCAGAATCAGAAACATCTGTATTGGCCAAGTATGTTTACACATACAATGCATTAAACTCAGGTTGAGTGGCTCTCAATGTACTTACACAAAATAACAACACAACAATCTTCAGATATATACACAAGGGATGACTATATACAGGTGAAACTGTGTCTGTGAACTGTAAACAGCAGACAAATAGTGCAAAGAAGTGAGGAGTGCAAGGAGTGTGTACAGTGTGTGTGTTATTATGAACATTTGGAGTTTCACCTTGATTGTAGTTTTCATTTCATACACGTATAGGCAGATGAATATTTAACAGCTTATAATCAGATTGAATCCAAATTTTTTCACATCTTATTTCTAATGTACTATGGCCAATTGAAAAAAGTACACGTGTCTTTACCTTTATTGGCGTCCATTACCGATTGGCAGCTCCTTCCTCTGATTGAAACAGATTAATTATATTAGACATATATGCTCAACATGAGTCATGACAGTGAAAACCACAGACAGAGCCAGCAACAGAATGAATAAGGGGGGGAAACACTGTCGATTGCATTTCACGAGTGAGCTCGAGTTTGGACTTGTGATTTAATCGCTGCATGTGAAACGTTTTCCACAATTACATCGCCAATATATCAAGTCTCAAATCTAAAAGCGATTAATTCATAAGAGGTGAAAAAAAAACAAACTTTGGGACTCGTGTCAGCTCGTCACACAGACTGACAGCTGACTTCAACTGATCAGCAGCAGCAACACTTGTATTGAGCAAGCGCAGGCCGATGACGCATGGACAAGCTAACGGGCAGCTGTGCTAGGCTACGACAACCAAAGTTAGCATCGCTCCGTGTACTATGAGTAAAAGAAATGACAGTGACAGTCACAGAGTACTACCGACAACACGATATCATATGAATCTACATACTAATGTCGGCTTACTAGCAAGGACCTACAAATAACCATCTAGCATGGGCGGTGCCATAAATGTGACAGCGGCTAACTAGGCTAGGTAGCTAGAAAGAAACGTGTCAACGTGCTATGAACAACGCTTTAGTTAACAGCAACTGCGAAGGTTGACGCGTTGTATTTCCCCTTTTTCTCCCAGTCGAACAAAACATTTGGCAGCGATACTACGGTGCGGATAAAACTGACCGTTGACGTTACAGCTGCTAGGCTACCGCTAGCCGCTAATACCAGCTAGCCATCGATAGATCGCGGGTTAATAAAAGCACCAGAGTTAAAGCAAAAGTGTCGTGAAGACAGTTCACCAACAGCTCTATCAAATTAGTGCGATCACTCGTAGCGTTAATGTTTAGTAGTCTAACTTACTAACCTGAACTAGCTGTTGTGTCAGTCTTACCTCGGGCTGAGCGGAGTTCTAGCTGGTCCTTTCTATTCAACCCCCACACGCATGGTGCTGCGTTCAAGTGCTGCGCGGAGAAAATCCTTTTGGGGGGGTCTGAGGTCCACCTAAGTGCCCCCCTTAGATAGCCCACTTGACCCCCAGTTACCTTTTAGTAAACTCTTGTACAGTGGTTCCCAACATTTTAGGCCTGTGACCCCTAAAAGTAAAGGATGGTCTACCTGGGACCCCCCCTCACATGTTGCATTGTCTACCACTTAAGTTACTGATTATTGTCTTGATTCATCGGTTAATCGTTTTGTCCATGAAATGTCAAACATAGTGAAAAATATCCACAGTCCAAGGTTACATCTTCAAATGTCTAGTTTTGTCTAACTAACAGTTCAAAACCCGAAGATATTCAGTTTATCATCATGTTTTTTTTTTTTTACAAAGAAAAGCAATAAATCATCACGTGAGAAGCTGCAACCAACTTATTTTTTTGATTTTTGCTTTAAAAAATGACCAAAGCGATTATTCAATTATCAAAATAGTTGCTGATTAATCTTCTGTCGATCAACTAATCAATTAATCGACTAACCTTGCAACTCTAGAGAGAGGACTTATTTTGATTTATTTGAATAACTTTTAGAGGCTTGAGGAGGTACAATAAAGTAATACACAAGACATAAAGCAAAAAATAGAAGGAAGTTTTAAAAAAGTCATAATTTTTGTGTGTCCAAAACATGTTTGTTTTTTTCTGTATCCTCTCCTGTCCTATTACCCCATGACCCCTTTGATTAATCCAGCGATGCCTTGTGGGGGTCCTGACCCCAGGTTGGGAACCACTGCTCTAGTGCACTCTCTGCAGGTGTCCTTTACAGAGTCCACACTGGCTGTAAAAGCAGTAGCTTCAGTCCTCTGTCAGTATCTCACCTACACTTGATCAGCCACGATAAGTTACTGCTGTGTGTACAAATACATAAAAGAACTTTACATAATCAAATAAAATATTAGATCCAAACTATATTCCATATACAATACGATCCTGTCAACTCATCAATGAAAAAGTAAACTGTGCCTATAAACACTGACCCAAGATCATCTGAGTTATGGCCCAATTTCAGATCTCATGAGTCTGAGGACGCCCTTGCCACATGTGCACAGGCATGGTTGAGGTGGTGTACGACTCCATCTTCCTTATAAGATCTACTGTTTGTATATAATGGATGGAAAGTTAATTCAAGGTTTGGTTTACAATATTATGTCTTATATTTGCTTCCTTCCTTTGCTCAAATTCTGTGTCAGTTCTGATATAATCTGTCACTTCTATCACTTGTACAGGTGGGAGTTCATGATATGATTCTCATATCTAATCAATCTAAGTACATAATATAACGGATCATCATGTCTATCAAGCTTATATCTGATTGGAGCCCTGCCTCTAATAAACACATAAAGTTGGGTGTGGTGGTCCTCACCCCAAGTAAGGCTTTTATCACAGCCAAATTCACTGTAGTCAGGAAAATAGACTGTAAACCAAGTTAAACTCAAGCTGAGATACAGCAGCTGTATTGATTAAAATTGCAGCATACCATATTTGTTCTGTCTGTATGTGTCTATTTTGTTCTGGATGATTGAAAAGCACAGCTTAAATGCATCTGGTGTTGACAGGATGTAAGTTTAAAAATTTCACCTCTGCTCCTAGAGCTCACTGCCAATATCAAGTAGGCTAACTTCCTACAACTCCTGGATTTGCTGGAATCTGAACTCGACTGTGATTCCTATTTCTTCTGAACTCTAAATAATGACGTTGAAATACATGATTAGTACAGTGCAAGTAATTAAGATTCAATCAAATGTTCTGGTATTGTGCTTACAAAGAACATTGTGCACATTTTGGAGTTAATGAGAATTAAGCTGACTCATGAAATGAGCGAATTTACTGTAGCATTTATGGTTTCAAAGTCCAAATAACTTGAATAGAGTTAATCTGTCGATGCATGTTGTGAGAGTTTGTCCATATTATGTTTGGACCACAAGAGGGCTTCATACACCAGCACTTCATAGCAGACAGCAACACAAGTCCTGTCTGTTCACTGACTGAGTCAGTGACTCTCTCAGTGTATAACAAGTCGACAGGTAATGTTTCAAACAAAGTGCTCTTAACAACATATAAGGTGTACATATTTAATTGGGATGAACCGGTTCCTAGTTAGTGTATTGGCATCGCTGTAAGCGAAAGTTTGACAGGCTGATTGATGATTGGAGTGTGTACAGTTCAAATCGCTTTCAAACATTTGTAAAGTCTGGATTCATTTAACAACTTCTGTTTGCTCAGTAGCAAACACAGGATTGTGGTTGTAGGCTACTGGTCAACTACTAGTGTTATTATAGGAATGTGAAGTGGAGCACTCTTAGAAATTAAAACCTTTTCTACATGATGGTGATCAACATTTTATTCTTACATCAGAAGAAGACTTCAAATAACTCTTTGTGATGAAACAAATTGAACATATTTGACAAAAGGTATCAGCAACGTGTAACAACATGTTGTGAATGAGGCAGTAGGACAGAAGCTAACATTTACCTGCTTTGTGAGATAACATCAGTGTTTTTATCAGATCCAAGATACGACATTGAGGAAGATTTTAAATATGTGTTACAGAGAGGTTTCAAACTGGAAAGTGATAATAGCTTTGAGTCATTTTCTGTCAGTGTCCACAGACAGACAGACCAATTTGTTTTTCTTTGCTCGTCATTAGAATTTAAATCTCAATTTAGAAGATGCAGCCTTTTCACAACTCATTTATTTAGAAATAAGATGTTCTGTAGTAAGTGCACAAAACATGACACAAGACTAAATCTAGTCATGATCATCTGTTCATGTACACTACAATATTCCATTAATCCATTTTTTTTTCTTTCTTGGAAATGTCCTTTTTGCGGAAATAGCCTATTCAGTAAAAGACATGAAGTCACTAAAATCCGGCCTTCTTTCTGTTTGCTATCAACCACTGCGAAGTCTACACACTTGAGAGGAAGTGACAGCACCGGGGGCCCTCAGGGTATGATTGTGGTGACCAGGCTTTGTGCCTGTCACAGTGTGACATTTACCAGCAGGATCTGTACTCACAGAAGAAATCAAATGTGATTGTGTAGCATTTGGGTTGAGCCAGGGATTTAGAAACAAGTGTACAGTAATCGCTAATTTTTGGAAATGTAGGGTGACGTGAAATGGAAACATTGGCTAAATGTACGTATATGGAGCACACTGTAAGCAATCACCTTAGTGTAATGTGAATATCTGAATTTCAAAATACAACAAAAATAACTTAAAGCCTAATTCAGTCGTTTCTGAGGCTTTGATAGTTTTGCGACCCTCTGTGGAAGCAAAGTCTTTGTTGAAGGCCTTGTGATATTGTTAAGACAATACTAACACCTGCGGCTCTCGCACAAAGCTGTACTTTATAGCGTCGGCCTTTCAGTAAGTCCCCCCCCCCCCCAGTGGGCAGAAGCACGCACCTGGCTGTTTAAATGTTATGTATGCTTGTCTAGTCAAAGGGCTGTGTCAAGCTGTGTCTGTTTGAGTGCATGTGTGTACATTTCATTGTGTAAGTAGTACAAATGTTTGCTCTGCACATATAGAGGATACAAGATAAACTCTTATCACATTTCTGTGCATTCTGTCAGATGGTTGATAGCAGCCAGATCTTTTGAGCACTATCTATACAATCTATACTGCAAAAGCAGTATACTGTTAAAAAGTGAAGTTCACTGATCCATGCACGCATCATACTGCACTCTTTGTCTTAAATAGACATAGAATATCATAGAGTTCACATCATCCATGACTTCTCCGCCTCGATGATGTAATAGGAAGTGTAGCCCAAAGGTAAATGTGCCCCCTCCCTGACCCCAACATGTATAGGTCAAATGTCTGTCACTAACAGCAGTATATACTATAGTATATCCTTCTCTTAGTCTTTCATTCTTGTCTTCTCTTTCCAGCTTAGCAACTAAGCTATAGTACAGAACACACCCACATGTTGTTCAAATGGTAAAATTCTCTTGGACAAATTTGTGATTTTGGGCTATTTAAAAAAAATGACTTGACTCTAAATATGTGGACAGCAGTTTTTGAATCCTGTCTTGAATGGTCTTGATTTCCTCTTGATAATCAGTTTTAATTCAGACTTTTTGAGTCAACATTGGATCTAAAAACAGTAGATACAGAATAGAAATAGTACATTCTATCAATGCTCACACAGCCTTGAATCCTGGTTCTGAATGTTTGTGAGTTTGTATTTTCTTTCCTCTGGTTGCACTTTTGTTCTCACAACCCGAAACATACAAGTTAGCTGAAAAGACACAGAAAAATCATCGACAGGTGTGAATGTGTTTGTCAGTTTCTGTGTTAGCTATGTGACCAACTGGTGACATGATGTCAAAGTTGTCTCCTTGCCTTCTGCCTTTCTGCCTGCTTTGATAGGCTCCTGCCCTCGTGACTATGAATAGCAATAAGTGGATAAAAACAAAAATGAGTGATTGAGCCTTTGTATGTAATTGTCTTCACATTTTTGTACATTGATTAGTCAATTCCTCAGCATTGATTGGTGGAATGTGGGTGTGTGTAGTGCAGACAGATCTGGAGAATGAGCTGTTTATTATTTAAAAGCTCTCTAATCAATATTTTAAACTTGCGAAAGAAAAGTACACATTTTGTTGTCTATATTAGCCGTGATCTAGAATAGGACTGGTATGGACACCACAGTAGTCTTGTCATTGCCCTTGTTGTAATTTACTTTTCTCTGTCTTTCTTTTTTCTGTCTTTGTTTCTCACTCGTCTCACTTGCACAAACACACATGCACACACAAAACAGAGAAGAGAAAAAAATTGACATCCCTCTGAAAGTGGATATCATGATAGCACTTGTCTTTTTCCGTTGATTGAACACGTAGCAACAGCGTCTACGTTGGCCCACCTCATCCCACCGGGGTATTGGTTTTGTGAATGAAGTGGTCAAACTCCTAGATGGCAGTATTGATATGGCCAGGAGGACAGGGCGGTGTTTACGAACCATCCTGCCCCTGCATCCTCTGTCGTCCATTAAGCCCCTCTCCTCCTAACGCATGGGTAATGGCCTATCTGTACACCATAATCAGACAGACACACACACACACACATACACACTGACTGTAAAAAGCCATCAAAAAAAGACACACAAACAAGTGCACACACGCCTAGCAGCCACATTGACACAGCTGCAGTCATTATTCACAGGAGGGGGTCTCGAGTGGGAGGTGAGGGATGAAAAATGGCAAACGGAACTACTACATCTCCTCTGAGGTGGCTGCGTCAGAAGGCCCTGTATGCGTAACAAATTCAGCAGAGCCATCGATCCAACTTATGGCAGGCTGAGTTCTCTGCTCATGCTTTACGCGATTTGAGTGCAATTGACTTTCATCTGCACCGATAAGCAATTTCAATCATGACATCTTGTTTGTTTGTTTTTTTTATATTTTTAAATTTGTTTTCCTCTGCAGTGTCTGTCATTCTGACTCTGCAACGACAGCTAAACCTTTTAGCCATCAACAAAAACAACTCATGATACCTTCTAACACACAAACACACACACACACACACAAATACGACAATAAGACAAAATGTAAAAGACCAGGAACAGTTTTTCCCCACCTATAATTCCAGCATCAAAATTTTGACAACCAAACAGGTTTTATTAAATTCTGACAGTTAAGGATTTTCTGTGAAGGGCATACTAACTTTCATGTTATTATAAACTAATTATTGATGGAATTACCCTGTAAATATATAATATATATTTAATATTTCTTTTTTCAAAAGAGCAGTTATGTTTTTGTTCTTAGTGCTTTAATTTAGGGTTTCCTCTTTGCTAAATTTATTCAGGAGTGTTGGGTCACTTTTTCCTAATGTGCTTAAAGTCCTGATAGATTATACCTTGTTTTATCTTGTGCTAACAAGATTTGCATATTGGAGTTATTATTTTGAAGGAACAAGATAATGTACTTTAAATTCACATGCTTCTCTACCCTGCAGCTAACCACCTTCAGATGCACACAGATACTTAAAAATGGAGAGAACTCTGAAAACTGTTTTATTTTCACCTCAGAATGTCAAACAATGACTAGCTGCAGATTTTAAAAAGACAACAAGCTTAGCCAGGATTGCACAGATTAAGACTTTATCAATTGTCAATTATACAGTCAAGGGAAGATGTAAAACTTTAGATGGACATTTATGAAGAGTCCTGAAAACTGCTTCTCAATGAAAAAAATACAGGGTCATATATAAGGGTCTGATTAACTGCTCTCAGCACACAGATGGCAACGACTTTTGAGAGGACAGTACATCTCAAAATAACTTAATTGTATCTGGCACATCGACTCAAATAAAACTTTTTGGTGTGTGTATTAATGATTAACAGCTTCTAATGCAAAAGAATTTGGCTGAGTGGCTACAAAACAATCAGTAACCCCAAAGTTAAATAAATATTTGAGGGTCATTTGAGGCCCTAAACTGGTGCATACTTTTAAATATCTTGATTTAAAAAAACATTATTCATTACTTTGGGGGCTTTGCACTTTTATAAAACATTTAAAATGTTAGAATATTAAATAAAATTCTAGAGAAGACATAACATTCACAACACAAGTTCTTAAAAGTTAAGGTTTTCAGAGCTTTCAACCACATCTCATGGTCATCAAACTGCAAACTCCATCCTTAAACTTAATTAAGCTAATTTAAGCAAAACTTACAAAACCCTAAAGACCGAGAAGAGGTAAGGTATTATTACTATACTTCGGTGTAAAAAATTAAATCTGCTGCAAAACAACAGCACAAATGTCTGTGGTTTTATGCACATCAAATTGATCCGACAGTATTTTCTCACATTTACATACAATATGTGTTGCAGCCAGTCATAGAGTGTGAAACATAGTGACATCCTGCTGGGGAGGCACTGAACATTCACACTTCACATACTTAACTGTAGACAGTTCACTGTCTTATTTACATCAGTCAACATCCACAGGATGCTTGAGACCCCACCCAAGAACATCGATACAAGTTGCATGCATCATTTCCTTACTTGCAACTTTTCTGGTAAAAGTGCTATTGTATTGCTTTTGAAAATGTATCAGTTTTATAATGCTTTTTGAGTGAATAATGATGTAATACAGCAGAATTATAATTGTAACAGCTTTGCCTTAATTTGGTATTGGTCATTCAAAAATGCTTGAAAAGAAATATACACATCTCTCTCTGGTTAATCATGTGAACAGGACTATTATCAGACATGGATGATTTTTGGACATATGTTAATGGTGTAAACAAGTAGAGTTAGTTCAGTTATATGACTGACAGAACAAGCAGTACTAACACTACAGGTGGGGTTTATCTGAGGCTCCAGCTGCTTGATTTTCGTCATGCTGTAGTTTGGCCCTGCAGGCTGGTGGATGACAGGGGCCCATTAAGGAAAGGTAAATCTAATTAGGAGTCTCTCCAGCCACAGAGCCGTGTGTCACTGCTGGAGGGGGAATAGCCACTATTACAACGTCATTATGCTGCTTCTGTGACCCCGACACAGGGCAAATGGTTGGATAAGACTTTAACATGGTGCTTAGACTACTTATCGAAGAACAGGTTTATGTTTATGGACACTGAGGGAGGTCAGAGATGAGAAGTGCTGAGTCGTAAGAGTGTCTTCTCAGCATGTGTGGTAGCTTTAAGATAATGAACTACAAGTGTTAAACAAATCATTGTTTACAGTATGTTTGTGTGCAAATGTGTGCATGCATATGGGAGAGGACACTGTTCTACAAAAATTACAAAATACTTTTATAATTGAATAAATCTTAACATCTTAAATCTGGATTTTTTTCTCCATCATTCCTTGGAGCCATTAAGCCAGAAATAAACGTATTTGTGCTATGTGTGACCAGTTAGTTCTCAGACCACTTATGGTGATTGATGGAAATCATTGTTGAATGACTTATAACTCCTCAACTGAATTTTTATCCTGCCGGGCAAATCTGACATGACACACAGAAGATATGTGGATGCATCCGGACCACAATCACACTCATCAGATATGACATTTTCGAAAAGCACATGCTGCTCGTGAAACAAATAGTGTGAGAGAGAGGAGCACAGCACATGTTGCCTAAAGCACAGATAACGAAGTATCAACAAATCGCTTAAAAAAATGAAAGCCACTGCTTCCTTTTACCTTCTCTTGCAATGAACCGGTGGGAAATTTTAAATACATCATCCTCTTTTAATTTCATGTCACAACCACTGTATTTTTTAGACATCCTTGTTTCTTTATTATCATAACATGCTGTTTCTTTTCTAAATGAGCAAATGTGCAAACACTTGACAGGAATGATTTGTCATAAGTTTAGACACTGTACCTGATTTAGAAATTTCAATCATCTTGCTCTGTTCGGTCATAATGGGATCACATTAAATTACATTTGTACATTGTGTGAATGTGAGAAAACACACACTGAGAACAAACTAAACTTGACGCCAATAGCTCAGACGACTAAAATTAAAGGGAAATGAAGTGTTCATTTAGTATGAATGAAAAGACTCTGCTTCGGGTCCTAGTAGTGACAGTTTGAGCTGTGACAGGGTCACGCCAGCCTGCTGGTAATGTGTGCGGTTGTTGTGTCACAGCCGCAGCTGTAGTTGCCAGCCACCATGGCATCAGTATGATGATGGCAGTTGACATGGACCATTGAGCATCAGTCCCTCAACCGCTCGCCCACCCCAGCAACACTTTATGCCACTGCTGTCAAATTACACATGTAGACAGGCATTGGAGGAGCACTCTGTGTGATTAGCCATTCCACTTGGCAGCTGTATTTTGACACATGCAAAAACAATCACAGTCATCGCCAGTCACAGATGCTCAGATGCCTTGTTAAAAAGAGAGAGGAACAGAGAAAGAGAGAGTGAGAGAGGTGATAATTTATGCATCATTTCATGAAAGCACAGGACTTACAGGGAATAAAAATACCTAAAATACATCAAGTTATACTGAGTTTCTCAGTTGCTTGAGAGGTTTTGAGTTAATATGTGATCATGTTATGCTTTTGAGATCTGGAGACTGCCTGACCTCTCACGCCATGTATGGAAGCATCTGAATTTGCTGTGTTTCTTTCTTATTTTTTTAGTTTTTTCCTTAGTCACCTGTCTATACATTCTTCATTTACTAGAGATCTGTATTTAAGTAAAAGTTAAGAATGACAAGTCACAAAATATGTGAAAGCTTTAACCATAGATACATTTTTTTCCCAAACAACTGTGGAAATATACCAGGAATCACATTTCTGACTTGCAAGAATGAATGCAAATACAATATCTACTCTGTCAGTGTTACCATGGATGCATCTGTGCTTGAGCCAAATCAAGTGCGATACAATTTGATCTTAATTACAAGAGACAATCAGATGGGTGGCTCGAGCATCACAGATGCAAAGTTTCTCTTTCCTCAGTGTGAATCTCTGAATTTCAGCTTTTCAATAATGTTTAGATATCAAATGTCATCATAACAAACATCTCGAGGCAGTTGCAGGTTGCTGTGTGGAGAATATCTAAAAAGTAAGAGCATTCACTGCTATACAGACAGAATATTCACAGTGCACATTAATGCACATGTCACACATGTACAGACGTGCACACGTGCAAATTCATGAGGGTACAGCTGGTCATGCAACAAGCACTAGAAGTTGATATGCTCGTTTTGAGGCTGTTTACCCAACATTATTGCGATTAATAGAACAGATATTTTGTGTTTCCTCTTCTCTTTATCAACTGGATGAGTCTAATGATCCCTACAAAGGTGACCAGCATTGTTCAGCAGCGACAGAGAGAAAAGAAATGTGGAGGATGATGAATAATGGCCCAGCTGGTCTCGTTAGCTGCAATTAGCCTGTTTGAAGTCCCACAATTATGCAGGGAAAAGCTGACACTCACAATGCCACAATGCTGCTACTGAATCAATACATAATTGTAATAATTATCATTCTGGTGTCATTTGTGGGCACGTCCGACACTTCCAGAAAAGAAGACAGAATTGGATAAACACAGAGGGATGAATGGCAGAGAGATATCGCCTCTTCAAGTGCAACATTTCTAACAAAAGGTAGCCTCGATATGAGCAATGATGGGGGTCGACTCAATGGTGACAATGAGTCAGCCTAACTACACACAGAGAAAAAGGACTTTGTTACCCATCTGCATCTGAGCTACTGTACATCACATCAAGAGCCCTGTAGGAGAAGGTGAATGCCATAATCTCTTAAACCTTAAAATGTATATTCATAAATTTATAAAACACTTCCCCAATTTCCAAATCTCTCTCATGAGCACAGATGAGACACTTTGAGATTTGAATGACAGGTCCCTTAATTCAGTGGTGTAATGTAAATTAACAATATAAAATGTTAATTTCGGATGAAGCTAAAACAAGTTTGCTTTAATTTTATTCCAATCAGTTTATATTCCACTATATTAAAGAAGATGTAAGGCCTTAATTGACAAATTGTAATTTACATGCATATATATTAAACATATATTTGTCACAGTGATATGTGTATAGATTATATTTTAAATCAGACATGGCCACATCTGACCATCTAGCGGTCCTAAGCTGAAATTGTTTTGGGCCACTTGTCTTCTTTTTCCGTCAGCCTACCTTGATTTACCAAATGACAAACTGTGTAACTTTACTAATCTGTTTGAAAAGTTAAATAACACAATAACAATAACAGCAAATAAGCACACCCATACATGCAACATAAAAAAACAAAGCAAATATGTGTAATGGTAACATCTTGAGCTTGGTCAGAGTTGCCAAATACTGTACAGTAGGCCTATTGTTACTTTATAGGTGATTAACATGTCCTCACTGAGAGGTAAAAGCCATCAACCACAGTGGAGGTACCACTTGAGTATTTACACTATGAGATACAAAAGGAATAGTTTCACATTTGGTGTATGTTTGTATAGAATCTTGAGCTTGTAGTCATAAACTTTCCTGCTGTCTCTCAGCTCGGTGCCAATGCAATGCTCTGATGTACTGGCTTTAAACCTGCATTAAGAACCAGAGCGTGCTGTGGTCTGAGCTGTGCTCTGTTAGCATGAGCTTCAAGAGCTGTTTAAAAAAACAACAGGCCCAAATTCAAAAGAGGAATTTTTTTTAAGTGAGGCCAGGAATGTTTTGGCTTATCTCAATCTGTTGTGGCTTTATCCTTTGTTCTATGGATATTAAAAGCGGGTCATAAGGGGAAGGACATGGCCTTGCTGAAGTTTTAGAGGGAAACAAACAGAGCATGCACTGAGCACAATATGGGAAAAACTAAAAGATTTGGACAATGCATTAGTAATTATTAGTTCCTCTATGCTTTTAATGGAAAAAGAAACACACACTGCCAGTTTGGGGATAGTTAATATTACTGTTATCATTTGTAAAATAAATCCATTGGCCATCTGCAGGTGGAATGAATTCTGGCCTGTGTGGCCCCTCATAGGACAAAGCATAAACTAGACATTAAAAAACTTTCTTAGAATTATTTTGCATGTTTTATCATCTTGCATTTATGTACAGTTCAACACTTGACTATGGGTTGGAAATACTGCCGTATGTCTGGGTCAGGATAGATAGCAAATAAAGCGAAGGGCAGGGAAGATCGGGAAAGCTTTCTCTCTGGGCGATTTCAACCAGTAATAGGCTATGGTTGTGATAAACTGGGCTGACACAGGAAAGAAGACATTTAGAGGGAGGAGAAGGAGCGATATCAGTTTATCTTGATCCTGATTCAGCCTGTAGCTTCACTGTCTTTCCTCAGACAAGAAATCTGGTTGAACTTGAACAAACCTGGGCTGCTGTACAATCATTAGGTCTCTTGTGGTTTGGAATGCAATTGTTTTATATATTTTGTTTGGTTTATGTATACTTTGAATGGTATGATATTTTTGAATGTCAAATGTTATCTGGCTAATTGGGGTACCTCAATATCTTGTGAATTATTATGACAGCAAGTAATGTGAATTTTCTGTATTTTATCATACATCAGCCTGAGGCATAATTCGTGCGATTTCTGATGCTGCAACTACAAGATTAAAAAAAAAATACTTGAAAGGCAAAGACGCAACAAACCATAAAATGGATAATTGTTCCTCTCTCAGAATAAATGTCAAGCTGCTGCCTGTTGCTCAGACTTTTATGCCATACCACTTTCAAAAAAGGTCAAGATAAAGAAAAAAAACATAATACACCTTCATTTCCAAAGACATACCAATTTACGCGTCTCCCATGCAGAAAACAGGCTTAAACAAGGTGGAAAGGTGATTTGTATCTTATTGTCTGTTTGCTTTATCTTTCTTTCTTTATACTCACTCAGTCGCCCCCCAATAAAAGAAGGGACCACTGTTGTCTGTGCCCGAGGCTACAAAAGTGCTCTTTAGCATTTTCTGCCTGTTTGTTCAGGTTGGGGGAAGAGTCACACTGGGGCCCACTTGCCTTCTCTGCACCCTTGCAAGGTTGCTACTGTGGCAGCATGTGGCCAAAGGGTCCACAGATAATCCTTTTACCTCCGCTCGCCTGTGGGCACCGTACATCACTTCACAATCACGTTAACCACCAAAGTCCTCAGCCAAAAGCGGTACAAATTCACTTGATGTGGTTGTTGCTGAGGTAAGAAACAGACCCAACAAGGAAAACGTGTTGTTCTCTCTTACTTGTGTGTGCATGTGTGTGTTTTTCCACAATCAAATCTAATTTGTGAGGAGCTGTGGAGATTGGATTGACCTGATAAAGTGACTTAATTTTCCACAGTTGACTTTTTTCTGGTCTAACCTTTATGTAAAACCCTGAGGTCAAGGCTTTGATTATTGTCTAAAGATGACTACAATGTATCCAAATGTTAGTTGAAACCACACAGGTTCACCTTACATATGATGTAAATATGAATCAAATGAACATTAATTGAGAAAACAAACAAACAAACAAACAAACAAAAAACCCTTCAAAATAGCTTTTTATTGAAATTTAGACAGATCAGGAAAGTATTATTGTCTGGTGATTTTCTATTAAAATATACAGTTTTAAACAATTAAATGATAACTAATGACTTTGAATATATTAGATATTGTTTATTGCCAATGTTAAAAATTTGCATTTTATGAAGATCACTGAGAATGTGCCAAACAGGAAAATGCTCCCTGTTTCAAAATCTAATGTGTGTACTTCATAAAAGGTCCAATACTGTGTATAGACGGCTGCAAGTTGGAGATGTGTGTGTTGATTGATTAGAGTGGGATTAGCGTGTTTGACGTCAGAAACTGCAAACAAATGACCCCATAAAAAGGGGAACCTGTGGAACCTGCTGTGGGCGCACAGCACAGTCTGAGAGGTCTGAAGAGCGCCACAACTACATTGTCACTTCAGTCACTCTTTGACACGCAAGAAAATACAATACAGAAGACTTCTGCTCCTAAAGATGCCCCTTTCAACTAGCTCCACGTCCTCCTCAAAGAGCATCCGCAGAGCAGCATCCGAGCTGGAGAGATCTGACTCCATAACGGTAAGAAATATCAATAGAGTCACTTGACATCAGCCACTGTTATTTTTTTTAGACTGTTTGAGTTATAATCAGTAGCCTATGATTGTGTTAATGACATATCTAAATGATATTCACTAACACTAACAGCTCTTACACTACTGCGCGCAGATAGCTTGGCGAGCTGCCCATTACGCAGCGGCGGTGCCCAATGCGCACCACATCATATCCATATAGAAAGAAAGCATGTATGCTAACATATGTGATGTGGCAGCAATATTTTCCTACTCAGTCTTAGCTATGTCTTAGGTATACCTTGACTGCATTGCTGTTCTAATGCGCATTTGGAGATGTAAAGCGCTCCCATCAAATATCCAAAGTGATGCTCAAAAGGTAAGATAAGCTCAGCAGTTACCTCGCTTTGTTGATGTGCCAGTGTGTTCTGTCAGTGGGTTCAATCGAAGCATTTGCGATACGCATGACTTGAATTTCTCTTTTGAAACAGTCTCCAAGATTCCTCGGAAGACGGCAAAGCTTGATCGAGGACGCACGGAAGGAGAGAGAAGCCGCCGCTGCAGCTGCAGAGGCTGCAGAGGCCAGTGAACAGATTGTATTTGAGGAGGACGATGGAAAAGCGCTTCTCAACCTCTTCTTCACTTTAAGGAACTCCAAGACACCTGTGCTGTCGCGGACCCTTAAAGTTTTCGAGGTATCACAAGATATCCGCAAAGAAAGTTCTCAGGAATTATTAATATATTTAGGTTGCAATAAATGATAGCCTGCCCGTGTATACGAAAGCAAAATCTGCCAAAACATTTTTTTTAAAAAGATAAACGTGTTTTGAAGCGTTTATATACTGTACATATAATATGCTGTTTCATTCACGAACGGATATGGGAAAGTGCATCTTTTTACTGAACAGTAAAATCCTGATTATCAGTGGAAGATGATCACTTCCAAACTCAATTTGATTTAACTGAGGTGGAAATATGGTCAATATGGTTTAGTCAGAATGCAAATAGTGCAGTGTCACCGGTTGGCACTTATTTGGGAGTGTTTTTAAGAAGTATCAGTTCTACTGTTTTATGTGTTATAACAATATGTTTGTGTTTAATCTTGCTTTAAAAAATCTAAACTAAATAGAAGCAGTTAGCTTGAAGTTATCAGTTGGCCAAAATACAGCTTAAATCCTTTGACAAACCAGTCAGTCATAGACCAATAGACTTTTTCCTGCCCTAAACTCATGTTACGTTTACTTTTCTTTGCCATTTTGCTAAAACTCATGTTAGAGACACCCTGTGGATTTTTAAGAGATAGTTTAAATGTTTATATAACCTTGCTTTTGTCAAAAATGAAGAACTTGTATAAATAGTGTGCATCCAGAATACAGCACAGCGAATACAAATGCACGTACCCACCCTGCCTTCATCAGCCTTCAATAGCATTCAGTAGCTGGACTTACATTTCAGTGTGTTGATTGTGTTTCAGACATTTGAAGCTAAGATTCACCATTTGGAGACACGACCATGCCGGAAGCCCAAGGACAGCCTGGAAGGCCTGGAGTACTTTGTTCGCTGTGAGGTGCACCTCTCAGACGTCAGTACTCTTATCAGCTCCATCAAAAGAAACGCAGAAGATGTTAAAACTACCAAAGAAGTCAAATGTAATGCCCTTCACTGTTTTTTATAAAATACATTTGATACATTAAATACATTGTATTCAATATTTTGCAGAAGTAATCACCATCCCAACTGAAGTTTTTCCTCTTTTCTCTACTAGTTCATTGGTTCCCAAAGAAAATAGCAGACTTGGACAGATGTCATCATCTGGTCACAAAATTTGATCCAGACTTAGATCAAGACCATCCTGTAAGTAAAGACTTTCATTACTAGGCTGGTTATTGTTGGACCAATATGTCATGACACAGAAAATGTGATCAGTGTTTGATATATTTGATTTAAACAGGGCTACACAGACCCTGCCTACAGACAGAGGAGGAAAATGATTGGAGACATTGCCTTCAGATACAGACAGTGAGATACAGCAGATTGTCTGCATACTACACAAAATTCATAAGAAAAATATGAAAAACAGACAAAACAACTAAACTTTGTTCCTAATACATTTATACATATTTCTGCCCGCAGTGGGGAGTCGATTCCCAGAGTGGAATATACAGATGAGGAGATTGGCACATGGTAAGAGCTGCTGCATGCTCATTTTCAGTTCTGTGAATACGATGTGCATGTGAAGACTGAAAATTTACACTACCAAGCATGAAATCAATATTTACACTATAAAGAAATTTGTCTTTAACTTGACCTTCCTGCTGTTTCCATATCAGAACATTATTGCATCCACTCACTGCTCACTGAGTCCCTTTCATACAGTTTCTGAGATAGTTGGATATGATTTTCCTTGCATGGATATTTTGGTAAATTAGTTACAAATGGAAGGGTGCTATCAAAGCAGTCTATGTGTGGCAGCTTGAGCTCGTCTGAGCGTAAAATGTATCTTTGAGATTGACAGGAATAGTTTACAAGTCAGTGCAGTTTCACTTGTATCATTAATTTTGGTTACTTCTAAAAATGTATGATTCCGTCAATTACAAGTTACTAAAGAGTCCATGTGATTATAGATTTGTGAGGCAAGTTTATTTATGTAACAAGAAAGCAATTCAAACTGCTTTACATAGCACTTAAAATGGAATTAAGATACAATATAAAATAACCACACAGCAATATAAAAAGACATGTAAATAGGATTTGAAAATAATAACATAAAACAGAGGATAAAAATAATATACATTTGAAGAAAACTGATTAAATGTACATGTAAATGATTTACAATCGATTTTATTATCATTCATTGTTGCACAATACACCAATCAGAGGTTTCTACCCATTTTTTATATTCAAGAAGGAAGCAAGAAAGATTTTATTTGAAAAAAGAGATCAGATTTTTTTAATGCATTTATATCCCTAAATAGGAGGGAAGTCTACTCAACCCTGAGGGACTTGTATTCCACTCATGCCTGCATTGAATACCTTGAGGCCTTCCGTCTGCTGGAAAGGCATTGTGGGTACAGTCCAAACAACATTCCCCAGTTGGAAGAAGTGTCACGCTTCCTCAAAGGTAAAGACGGGATAAAAAAAAAAAGAAATGACATGTTAACACACACAGCAGAGCTGATGTTTAGGGAATACACTGTTAATCAACCTATCTCTATGTCTCTCTCACCCGCCTCCTGAACAAACACACACACACACACACACAGAGCGTACAGGTTTCCAGCTGCGTCCTGTGGCAGGTCTGCTCTCAGCCAGAGATTTCCTGGCCAGTTTGGCATTCCGGGTGTTCCAGTGCACCCAGTACATCCGACACGCCTCCTCTCCTATGCATTCCCCAGAGCCGTGAGTACACCTGTGACTCCTCTTGCTTCTCTCATCAAATCCTGCCACACATTTTTGCCGTTGCCATCGAAAATATGTGTGCTGTCAATGTCTCTATGATAATGTTGAGTAAACCTCCCAGTAAACCTCTCGCTCTGTCTCTCAATTCATCTTGATGAAACTAACTGTTGACATGTTATTTTGAACATGTTGACAAAGCAAATACATCAACAAAGAGAGAGCATAAGATACATAAATTCACAAAAAAGTTAAAATACAAAGCGCATAGAATAAAACAACTAGTTACTAATAACAAACATTGATTAAGTGAGAAACACTTCTTGATTTAGAAATAGAGCACAGGAAAAAAAATCTACTCATTGCTATGCATAAAGTAGAATTGAAACAATAAGTCAATAAACCAATAAGTCAATTGACAGAAAATTATTTAGCTGCTAGTTTGATAATTGATTCATTGTTTGAGTCACTTTTTTCAAGCAAAACTTTCAATCATTGTCTGGTTCCAGTTTCACCAATATGAGGATTAGCTGCTTCTCTCTGTTTTTTTATTTATCATATTAAACCGAACGTCTTTGGGTTTTAGATTGCAATCAACATTTTTTTTACATTTTATACATAAGAGGAATAATCAAGAGTATGATCAACAGATTAACCCAAAATTTAAAAGCCTAACAAGAGCCAGGGACTGCAAATAAATACATAACAAATAAATAATTGTTGGTTCCATCTCTAACGTAAAAGTTAATAGATAATTATAATAGTCCTTTTCTCCCAGTTCTGACACATGAACTGTTTCACAAAGGAAGAAGTTTAAATAAGTTCTATTCTTGAGGAAAGAAAGGAAAGTCTGTGTTTGTCTGTCTGTGTAGTCTGTGCTCAGAGAAATATTCTTTTTTTTCATTTAGTCCCTTTTTTCACATTTTGGGTCATCTGTAAGAAAATGAACTTCTGTCTTCAGTTCTCCAGTTTCACAATGGGCACGGAGTTATTTTTCACTCTGTAACCATTGTTTTGTAATGCAACCAGTGTAAATTGCCAGTTTGTGATCCCAAAAATCTGTATTCAGTTAAATCTATCTGTGTAAGGTTTTTTTTTCAGTTTGGATCAAATATGGTCACAGTTAATTCTCTCTCTCTCTTTCTCTTCAGTGACTGTGTCCATGAACTTTTGGGCCACGTCCCAATGCTGGCTGACCGCACTTTTGCCCAGTTTTCACAGGTGAGGGGAAGATCACTGAAATTAAATTCAGGGTCTTGCAGATTATTTCTCCATGCTGCACTACTATATTTTGATAATGGATTATCTTCTGCAGAACCTCGGTCTGGCGTCACTGGGTGCTTCAGATGAAGATATTGAGAAACTGTCCACAGTAAGGCCAGCAGTGCTTATGTAAAATGTGACATAAAAATAATTAATTGAATGTTCTTACTGGTATCCTTCCCTTTGTCAGTCACTCTCTTTATGTTTCTCCTGCCAGCTGTACTGGTTCACCGTCGAGTATGGCTTGTGTAAACAGAATGGTGAGGTGAAGGCTTACGGCGCTGGACTGCTCTCCTCTTATGGAGAGCTTGTGGTGCGTTCCGGCATGTTTTCTCTGCTTAATGTACTTATCTTTCCCAGAATTAAAAAAAAAAAGTACAATAATCACAGCCACCATCACCTCATTCTCCATCTTTTTATTTCACTTGAATCCAGCACTCTCTGTCCGATGAACCAGAGACGAGGGAGTTCGAACCAGAGGCTGCAGCGGTGCAGCCCTATCAAGACCAGACATACCAGCCTGTCTACTTTGTTTCTGAGAGTTTCTCTGATGCCAAGGAGAAATTCAGGTACTTCACTATATGTTTTGTTTTTTTATTTGGACTCACACAACATGCAAATATGCAAGAATGTACAGAGAAAGAGAGAAGATGGAAAAAATAAAAAGATGGAGAGATAGAGGTTATGTAAGGACAAGGTCAGAAAACAGCCAGCCAACCCCTGAGGCCACAAACTTTTGTAGGTCAACCATAGCAGCCAGAAGACAGCTGTTACTAATGTAGTCTTTCTTACCAAGGCAAAACGCTGTAGTTTTATTTGGCAAAAACATCAAATGTTGCACGCCCTGCAAAACAAGTAGCTTTAGTGAGTGTTTTGACAGTATTTGGTCTCTAGTAGAATATAGCACATGACATCCCTGCCACACTAGATGTAAAAATATCTGCATGTGAATGTTTGTAAAAGAATAGCAAATATGAAATAAAGTACCATTATACATTCTTATGTGGTGCTGATACAAGCAGGATAGTCCAGTTTCTATTAAGTGTATATGCATATACAGCACTTCAGGTCAAACTATGACTGGGGGAAACTTTTTTCTAGTCAGTTAAAGGGAAGTTTCCTCTGGCCAAGTGAAATATTTGGGTGTACAATTCTAAGACGGGGCAGCTTTATGAAGAGCTCAAAGATATCCTCACCTTTGAGTTCTTATTTTTCTGTTTTCTGATCTCTTTATATCTTAATCTTTGAGCAGGACATATGTGGGCGGTATCAAGCGTCCATTTTCGGTGAGGTTTGATCCATACACCAGCAGCGTCGAAGTCCTGGACAACCCACTGAAGATCCAAGGAGGCCTGGAGGGTGTGAAGGATGAGCTTAAGGTTCTGGCAGACGCCCTCAGTGTTTTGTCATGATAATGCCCATATCCAGTCTGTGACCCTCCTGCTGTTGTTTGCTTCCTCTCCACTGCGCTCTGCAACGTCTGATGTGTGACGAGACCAGTGTGTTCGTCTTTCTGTGCTGTACCTCCTGTATGAAGCTGTTTATGATGAGTTGTCGCTTGTTGTGGCTGGCCGACAAGGTTGCAACCATTAAAACCTCAATACGCAGTGAAGGCAAAGTTTCCAAAGATGTTTAACGCCTTGCTGGGTGTGGATCCATTTGTGAAATGATGGGGGGTTTATCAACTGGGCCATTCATGCTTTTAAAGAAAAAACTGTGTTGTCTGAGAAATATGACAAAATCTGAACCAAAATCAAAGGGAACTGTGATAATGAATGTATTAAAAGATAAGTAAATGGGTATGTTATAGTTATTTTAAAATCAAAGAAACATAAATGTACAATGAAGATTAAAGTGTATATTTAAATCATATTTATTTTATTTAGAAAAAAATATCTCTGCTGTGTTACAGGCTTTATTTTCCACATATGTGAATTTAGTATTTGGGTCTCACCTATAAATCTGCTGATTTATTTGGTTTAATGCTGTTTTTGTCTTGCAGTGTAAATGCATAATAAAATATACAAAAATTAAAAAAAAAACTTCCATGTAATTACTGCTTCAGTAAAAAGAATATGTGAAATAATAAAGAATCACAAATGAACATTTTGTTGTCATGTTTACATAATCTATCAAGCTTTTATTACAACTCCTGTGGAAAAACATGTATATATGTTTATCTGTTTATCTCATGCATGAGCCGACATAAATCCTTTAATCATATGGATCCTCCTTTAATGATGCCTGGTTTACATTTGTCTACCACAAGAGGGAGCAGTCCAGTAGCTCATACGTGCCTGATGTTATATTAAAATCACAGCAGATTCTTATTGAACTATTAAAGGAACAAATCTGCTTATTGCTCTCCTCCTGTCTTCAACCGCAATGGCCTATTTTACAATTTTATTATATGTTAAAAAAAAACCCAATACAAAATAAACCCATGGAGGAGTAGACAGAGGAAAAAATGCTTTATAAATACATAAATTTATGTCAGATATAATATTTACTAGCATCACAAAAACAATCAGGATTAATCCAACTTAAATTAATAGAACAATTATTAATACATACAATACATTATTGTGGGCTAGGTGTACATATTATTATGGACCATAAAGAAAACTATGTAACTGTGTCTTGAACCATTGTTTAGTCAAATTTGAAAGGACAAACCTCTGAGAGTTTGTCGGGCAGAGCTCCTGCTGGTCAGGTTTAGGTTATGATGTCAGATCCTGGATCAGCAATCCAGCTCAAACAACAGCCCTCGAACCTGTGAAAGCTGCTGTACAAACAAACGGAGTTTCGGTCGAAGACCACTAGGTGTCAGTCTGAGAGCATATCCCATATCTTCATCCTCTGCAGAAGCCACAGTTATATAAGGAAACCTTTACACAGTGTTATAAAGGGGAAAAAGTGAATATGGCTACTTGCTAATATGTAAAATCCCTTTTTCCAGCTTGTTGTATGCAACTATTTTTGTGTACCGTAAAACAGCTCATGCAACATCTGGATGAGGTTTTACAGCTGGATTTTTGAAAGGACAAAGTGTGTTTGACATCTGCCGTCCACAATGTGTGACTGATGCTTTATCAGTTTTTGTTGTTTGTTTGTTTTTTTAGTTAGTGAGCAGCCAAATGTCACGTTGCGCAGTTTCTTCATCACTTTATCCCTCCCTCCTACCTCTTCCTCATATGATGCAGCTTCAGTGACCCAAAGCTCTGACAGCACATATTTCTGCATCAGTCAGTCAATGACAGTCAGTGCTGCTGCATCATTCTCCTCCTCTGTGTCAACCCCGGTATATGCTCAGGTAAGACAACCGTTCAGACCTGCGAATACTCCCGTTTTTCCCGACTTTCTCCCGTATTTCAGAGCCATCTCCCAGCGCCCTCCCATTTTGTTGTTTCTCTCGGGAAACTCTCGAAATTTGCATGGCCCTCAAACTTTATTATGAATAATCGTCATACACGGATCCCTAAATTTCGTATGTTTGTCTGGTGTTATCCAAGTTGCCAGATCGTCTATGAAACACAATCCACGCACACTACATACAATTTCAACTCAGCTGTCACCGCAACCTGGCAACCCACTAAACGATTCAAGGGGCGTGTGCGCAGCTGCTCTCTGCGCAGGCAGGCGGGCCAGGTAACTGCTGTCAAGATGTCAGAGCAGGACGGCGTTCCTCCTTGAGAAAAAAAAATCCAAATACACCTGCAAATGTAAGCAGAGTTGGACTGAACAGTTTCCATTTATAGCTGCTAATATAAATTGCTATTTGTTTTCTACTGCAACGACGTCAAAAAGCGACGTCACTATGAACGCTTGGCCGCCACAAGCCAGTTATCCCTGTGGTAACTTTTCTGACACCTCCTGCTTAAAACCCAAAAAAGTCAGAAGGATTAGTGTTTGTGTGATAAATTGATGTTGAAGTTTTGTCATAAATATAAATGAAGCTGGTTATTTATTTATTTATTTGTTTGTTTGTTTGTTTGTTTGTTTGTTTGTTTGTTTATTTACTACTACCACCCACCCCAACCCCCCCAAAAAGAAAAAAAAAATCTCCTGTATTTTGATAGACAGATGTTGGCAGGTATGGGAGAACCTCTGAGATCAGCATTCACTTCATTGTCAGACACATTTGACCCCGGTGACTAGATTTGCACCTGAGCCAGAGGGAAGCCGCAGACCTCGGCCACACTGAATGTTAATCTTAATTACAGCAGGGCGGAGACATTGACATTTTTCTTGGAGTCTGAGGAATTACGTCTATTCTTGTTCAGTCTGCGTCCTGTGTGTAAACATTGTGATTGTAGGTTACAGTGCGTAAACGTGGAAAATGCCTATGGAATTGTTCCATATTTTGTGACTCTCACTCTCTCCCTCTCTTTTTCTCTTCTTGCTTTTTCTCCCTTTAAGCACTTTTCCATAAAACGTCTCTGGAGCATTTTTTTTTTTTTTTTTTTTTACCAGCCATGAAGAGGAGGAGCGAGGGGGTGGGGTGTGGGTGTAATGGGCGTGTTTTGGTATATAATACTTCTCCCTGAGAAGTTTTGCCTGTCGCCTGGTCTTTGGGACAGCCTCTCACACATCATCTCTATAGCCTCACCAACTGGGAAACTAACTCACCTGCAATCCTGCAACCAAATAACCCCCCAACGTTTTGACTACTGCCATCTGACATGGAGACCCAGCAAAGACACGGCCACCACTCACTTTGCCACACCTGCCGGAGAACGGAGAACAGCAGAATGAAGGTAACCAGCGGGAACAAATAGTTTTATACTCTCCGGTCGCACTGTTCGGGTATTGAAAGACCTCTGGCAGTTTTATAACGATATTTTCTTGGCTTTATTATTGAGAAAACCGCTTCGGGTTGAGCAGATGCATTGCGCGCATCATGTTTTGACCAATATGAACTGCCTGACATCTCTTAATTTGCATGCAACAGAGAAAGTTCAAGATGCATAAATTACGTGGGGAGCGCCTGAAGCTTTGAGCCATTTGTGCAACAGGTTACCTGAAAGGACTGAAGGAAAAGAGTTACGAGGTATTCTGTTCGTCTCTCGTCTGGATGGTGCGCCGTTCGCAGGACTCGGAGCAAACAGCTGGTCTTTTTGCCCGCAGATAGGGGGCGGTAGGTCTGAGGGTCAGTGAGCTCACTACAGGGTGAGCAAGGGGAAAATATATGCTGAGTCTGGCTTTTCTGCTAGTTAACTATCGAGCAGCCGGTCTTGCAACTTTTGGAGAGTTGTGTAAGAGGGTGAAAGCCAGAGATACTGTCTACTTTTTCCTCCAGAATAAGCACTTCTCTCAGGTGCGACATAGTGACAGTGGCTGATAACATTCAACGGGGTAAAACTGCACATTTGGCATCATTTGTCTCACGCAATGGGCTTTCGTGAGTTAGTAGGTCAATACATAGAAGAGCATCTAACACTGGAAGTCGTACATCTTGTACAAGCGTGCTAAATGCGTGTGCGTAAAGAGTGGATCCTCGTATATCACACTGAAAGGCAACATCTGGCTGTCATCGGAGAGTCTTTAGAGAATATTATATGTCATCACTGCTGAAATGTGTGGCTGCATTTGTTGACTCGATGCTTCATTCAGCAATGTGTGTGTGTGTGTTTGTCTGCAGGTCAAGAAGATGTCTTCGTCCAGTCGTGCGCTGCTGTTTGCACTGGCCCTGACGCTCTACGTTGTGGAAATGGCCTCGGCAGAGACGCTGTGTGGGGGAGAGCTGGTGGATGCGCTGCAGTTCGTCTGTGAAGACAGAGGCTTCTATTTCAGTAGGTTTCAAAGCATTTCAAGTTTTCACAATGGGCTGCATTTTATTGCATTGTCTCTGCTGTTCATTCGCACACATCTGTTTGGATAGCTGAGACTATCGCTCCGTCTGTGGCCGTGTGGTATGCGTGTTTGGTATTTTTCTTTCTCACGCACTCACACACGCACACACACACTGACTGAGAGACAGAAAGAGAGAGGGAGAGAGAGAGGGAGAGAGGGAGATTATAGCCAGCTGCGTGTCTCAAGACCTCGTCCAGGCGGCTCTGCTGAGTGTGCGCATTCTAGCCCATACTGTACCTCTCATTGCATATGAAAGGCCGGAGAGCTGTGAAGGCACACACGACTCAGCGCGACACAATGGGCCGCTTGTTTACCAGTAAAGTAATAGCACCCCAAGAGGCATACCAGTCACCTCAGCACCAGTGTTCCCAGGCCAGGCGACCACACTGATGAGTCGGAGGGGGTGGAGAAGGGAGCTGTTTTTGATGTCAGGTTAAGAGGAAAGATCATTAACATCAATTCTGATCATTGCTTCCATTGTGGTGATGATGGGAGTAGCTGTAAAGCATTATGGGAAAGCATTGTGGTAGCTGTTAATCCTCAAATGGATAAGCTTCTGTTTGCACAGTCAGTGCAGTGTTTGCGACAAACATAACTTTCCTCAGATATCAGTCTCTGAAGCAGAAAAGGTATTAGCTATGTCCCACCCACTGTTTTCACCTTTGACAGACAGGCTGTTTCTTTGTGTGCTGCTTGCCACAGAAGCCTTTCTTCAATCAGAGAGATCATTATCCAATTTGGGCCAACATAGATATGCTTCCTCCTTCTCCTTTTTGCCTTCTCATCCCCCCCGGATCACCCGCTCTTTTTCTCTCATGTTCCTCTTCCTGCAATCAAATCTAGCCTTCTCTCTCATGAGATTTCTCTAACATTGTGTGGGGTGCAGGACTTCAAACAAGGCCTTTATTGATTGCGGATAGTGGTCCCCTGTGCAACATGCTAACCCTCCACCCCCTCACCTGATTCTTCTGTACCTTTTTCTCTACTGCCTTTACTTTCTTCCTCTTGTTTTGCATTCTTTTCCTGTGTTTTGACCCTCACACACCCTCTCTCTGCACTGATCCCTTGCCTCCTGTTTTCTCTACCTCTCTGCCCCTCCTCTCCCTCCTCATCCTCTTTATCTCTGCTGACTTGACAAAGGACAAGGTCACAGAAGAGTTTCCATTTTATGTATTTGCTCACTCAAAGGTCTGTCTGAGAGCTCAGCTGTCTGTCTCCATCACTCTTCTGGTGTCTACATTGCAGGGTGTTTACTCGTGTATTCACTCATTAAAGGACTTCCAGATAGCCCTAATCAGATTATCCTCTACAAACAAAAAGATTTGTTGCAGTTGGTCATAGATTTCCTTTTATCCTCTTTGCTCCATGGACTGCTATGATTGTCAAAGTAATCCTGCGAAAACAACCTAGATTCATTTCTGATGCCAGTGTTGTGTTCTCTGCATTAGAACTCAGGCCCTTGCCCTCACCCTCCTCATCACCTTTACTCATCCCTCACTGTGTTTCTCCTCAGGTAGGCCCACCAGGGGTAACAACCGGCGCACCCAGAACCGTGGGATAGTAGAGGAATGTTGTTTCCGTAGCTGTGACCTCAACCTGCTGGAGCAGTACTGTGCCAAACCCACCAAGTCCGAAAGGGACGTGTCGGCCACCTCTCTACAGGTCATACCCGTACCACTAAAACAGGTACGTCTCATCAACAACAACACACCAGTATGGGAAACAATACCTGTCCCCATCTTTATCTGTCCTCCCATCTCCTGTGCCTCCATTCGCCTCTGCGCATCACCCCTATGTCCTGACACTGAGTACAGACTAAAACCCGCACAAAAGACTGGTTTATCTTGTTCAATGGTTAATCGTAAGCAGTTACCTTCCATGCAAAGTGCTGACCATCATGGAAAACATCACGACAGTCACAGCACATTATATTGAGGAAAAGGCAGAGTCACTCACAGACTTGAGTGTGTGTGTGCGAGTGAGAGAGAGAAAGTCTGTGAGATGCTGGGGACTGCTGGTCCGTAACAAAACAGTGTGTTCTGAGTGTGTGATTATTAGTCACGGAACAGCAAGCTCTGCGAAACTGGCATGCATTTTGATCTGTGCGGTCAAAAACACCTGACCTGGCCAGTGGAGTGTTTTTTGAAATATGCCACAAACTTGCAGGGAATCGCCAAAGTGTTTCGGGTCCTTTCATTGCGGTCACAAGACTGAGCTGTGGCTGTGTTCCAGGCCTCTTAAAATCCCTCCAACCTTCCCTTAGACAAGAAAAGATGTTTATAATGTTTCTGGTTTGGCTTGTTAGGAAATCAGTTTCAGTGGCGAGAGATTCCTAGTGATGTAAACAAAAACAAAAAATAAATAAATATTGCAAATGTCAGGGGGAAAGTAATGGACCCTCTGTCTGAAATGCAAAAAAAGAGGCTGCTAGGGAATTAGTTGGGACATGTCCCTGGTTTGTCTGGGCAGGGAGACTTGATGGGTACAGCCTGCTCCGAGGGCCAGCTGTTCTTAGGCTATTGAGCGGGCCTGGAGTGAATGAAGGGGGATAAACACTCTTCAAGTGGCAGGACCAAAACAAGCCATTCAGATGGAGCACTGGCTACTCACGCATAAATTCTAGCTTCGCTGTTACCACTCCCACTTTTTCTCAATCTGTGGAGCTCAGCACAACACTTAACACTGTTTAAAAGAGTTTGCTGTGTAAGATTAGAGGTTTTGAAATGACAATGTTTTTATATATTGTGTCATTCGGGAGGCTGCAGAGGTTAGTCAGTTCAGCGGGTCGTTGGGTGAACAACGACGTGCTCGTCTTATGTATATGAGGCGAGTGACCGCCCTTCCCTTTGACAGTATGTTAAAGAGGCTGAACTAAGCACTTGTTGACAGCTTCTCTCAGTCAAGGGAACCAAAACAAGGAGCAGTTGGAGGCAAGCGGAGTCTGTTATGACGCTCTGCGCTATAAGAATGACATTTGATTTCCATTTGACTGGCCCAACAATGACTGAATGTTTTCACAAAATAAACAAGGCTTTCCTCCATTGTAATAAGCATTGCACAGTATCTTATCACCCCTAATGAACTGACTCCCTCTTTTCCCTTTTTCCTCTATTTTCGCCTGCACGCCACAATAGGAAGTCCCAAGGAAGCAGCATGTGACCGTGAAGTATTCCAAATACGAGGTGTGGCAGAGGAAGGCGGCCCAGCGGCTCCGGAGGGGTGTCCCCGCCATCCTGAGGGCCAAAAAGTTTCGGAGGCAGGCAGAGAAGATCAAAGCCCAGGAGCAAGCAATCTTCCACAGGCCCCTGATCAGCCTGCCTAGCAAACTGCCTCCCGTCTTGCTTGCCACGGACAACTATGTCAACCACAAATGAGCCCGCTGCCAGCCCTTTGCACAGACAAGAGTTTGGAGGGAGAAAAAAAGACTAGGGGATTATAGCTTTGTCTCTGACGTCATTTCTGTGGCAGTCCACTTTGACCTCCCCTGCCCTGTCCGAGCCCACCAATCCCTCCCCCTGCTCTCATCCACTACTTCTTGACCCCCTGCCCCTTCTCTAATGCCCCCCCATCCCCGCCCACCCACCCTCCTCCGGCACACAAACATGCCTTCACATTCTTCCTGTCTGAGGTCTTTCGCTCCCTCTCTCTTTCAGTCACTGACACAAAAGGCACAAACACAAATGATGAACAAAAAGTTAACAATTCGGCTGAATGCAATTCAGGTGGATCCTTAAGCAAAAGAGAAAAGGGAAGGGAGAAAAGAAGATGAAAGAGATCTGTGGTTTGCAAGTGTCAAGAGGACACCCAGCGGAATGTTTTTTTTTTTGTCCTTGTGGAAGACAACTGAAAGTGAAGAGCAGCTTGCATGAAAGAATCCATTCCACATCATTTTTCCTGAGGCAAAAAGAAAATCTCTGTTAGTTCTTTTTCTTATTAGTTTGCACCTCTACCTATAAAGGGACTTCCACACTGTAAGGAATTATTTTGTAAAATTAGATTCCTGTTCCAGCACCTTTTGATCACAAACAAAAAGCAGAAAAGAGTCTGCAAAATTGCACATTGCCACGGATTACGTCAAAGTAAAGAAAAAAATGGCACTATTTTTTTATGAACAATGAACGTGTAGCTTAAAAAAATGTCATGGTGCTAGCTTTGGGAATGGACTCAAAGAAGAGGTTGAAAAGCACGTTTTTTTTTCTTTGAATGAATATTAAAACTTTCCGTTTTAAGGAAAGTGTGACTTTTTTTAAAAAAAAAAAAAAGGAAAATAAAGGATATGGGGGAGCTCCTGGCAGTGGCAATGTCAAGGGGGAAGTGTCACTGAGAAAAGATACGGGCTGTGTTGGCATCTTGGCTCACAGCGAGTACTAGCGGCTGCTCATCACTAGCTTGCCAGCATAAGCGGCAAGGGGGACCTGAGACCCAGTCCCTGTTCCTCCTGTCCCTCTGAGGCTGCCGGACACAGGGAGCAGTGTGGGGACATATATGGGACACCGTGGACTGCCTGGATTTGGACAGTACTACAGTTCTGGGACAGTACTTCCTGTTTGCCATGGCTTTGCAGACTGCTCTGACAGGAAGTAACATGGCATGGACAAAGAGCGAGTGGGATAATGATGATTATATTTTATTTTGTCTTTTTTTCCTGTTTTCTTTTCATATCAATGTTTCAATGAAAAAAAAGGAAAACCCCGTCAGTTTCTGGTACCGTGACATTCCTGTTTTTCCAAGTTAGGCATTTTTTTTGTTTCCATGGTTATTGTTATGATGTTATTTTACAGTTCTAAAGAAAGGCACAAAAATTTCGATTCAAAGGGAAAAAAACAGCAATAATGTCAACTAACATTTTATTTTTATTGTATATCAGTAGTATTCACATGCTTTTGCCTGAAAACAAATACTTGAATATATATATATACATCTATATATATATATATATATATAAATATAGATATATAATTAGTTTCCAGGGACGTTGTGTTATTTTCCTTTAGTCTGAGCTGTATCTTGCGTAATGAGCCGCCAAGCTTTTTTGTTTGTTTGTTGAAATACAAATAAGGGCACTGTATAAAGGCATTATTTATTTTGTTATAAAATATATTTGAAAAATTGGTCCAAATAATATACGTAGCACTGATGCTCAACTGACGGATTTATTTTGTATGATCTCTGTTTTCCAATTGGAGTTGTAAGGCTTTTTTGTAGATGCTTTGTACCAAAAATAATGTCTTTTTGTTCCTTTTTCGTTTGCCATAGTAACTTTAAATTAATATTTTAACAACAGCATAGCCTGGATTGCTTAGGCATGTTATGTCACAGAAATAGGCACATATTCTGAATACGTTGGTCTGCATGGATTTCCAGAAACCTGTCAGGGTTATCTGTGAAACGGGAAGCATCAATGAGTGACTTTATTATTGGAAAAATAACTGTTCAACATTGATTGTACTCAACCCACTATGTTTTGAAGCCACTTTAGTATTGATGGCGGAGGGAATGATGAGTCCTTCATTAAATCATTTCTTTGTAATTGTGCATGGTGTCCTATGATCTTCTAAGGAGCATTTTGCCTATGTGCCAGTGCCACTGATGTTTTCGCGTGTTGATTGGGTCATGAGGCCAGAAATGTCTGCTCAGTTGTAGATTTAGGGCTTCGCTTACATGTGACTGACACATGTGACTGACGCACAATGACACGAAACGTTGTGTTGTTGCCCTAATTGGAGGTAATATTGTCGCTATGACGCTAGTAACATCAAAGGTCACCTAAAGGTCATTGTCTATGGTGGAGAGCTTATCATCATTCAACACCTCACTGTTCTCTCTCTGTCTCTCCATCTCTCTCTCTCTGTCTATCTATCTATGTTTTCTTCTATGTCTTTGTTTGTAAAAGACAATGCCTCTGATCTTATGCATCAACCATATGTATCTGTATTTGCATGGAGAGGGGAGGAGGCAGGGTTGTTAGACTGCCGTTCACCCCTCAACATCTTCCAATCATCCATCCATTATGCATTTGATGAAGGGCTATCAGGCTGAACCATTTCTGAAGCAGTCAAAGCACTCAGGAAAAAAACAAAACAAAAAAAAACAAAAAAAACAATCTACGCTCTCCAAGGGAGAAGTGGAGTAGTTGCTGAGTGTAAGGGATAATCTTGTTGTGGAAGGGCAGCTGAGGTTGTTATCCATACCTGGCCACAATGATACAGCTCTCTGTGACAAACCACTGAAGCCCATGTCAGAAGCAAGGTCATTCTGTGCCACATTATAGTTTCCTCCTCTACTGTGTCATGCATCACCCCATTAAATGGAGACTTAATGGATACTCGCCATGCTGTGGTGAAGAGTCACGCCAATACTTAATATCTTCTTTCTGTCAGAGAGATCTCAATTATCAAGGCTGTGTCCTGTCTCTAATTATATTCTACTTCAGTTGTGCAACAAAGCAGGCAGTGCAATTACTATATTATTATTATTATTATTATTATTATTATTATTATTATTATTATTATTATTGATAATATTATTATTATATTTTCTATTTTATTCTATATTTTCCTGCTAGGACTGCATTCATTCACTATTGTAATGTTCAAACAGGCTACTCTAGTGTTCTTATGAATGGCGTGAAAGACAACCACTTCTTTTCGCTGAATATGAAGAGATATCTTGCCAAGCAATGGCAACTTTTTCTGTGTCAGTAGCTCACTCAGCCTGTGTGTATTTTATTGATTTAACCTCTGCACGCTAGAACGTCCGAAATGCACAATTCATGTACTTTCATTTTTAATATCAATAAAAAAAACATTTTATCAAACATACAACGTCTAAAAGAGTTACTGCTTTGTTCAGTGTATTTGCCAGCCTCGGATGTTTTCTGTATGTTCAGATTGCATGTGTGTTTACACTTTTCTGTGCGTGTTGAGCTTGAGGGCCATTTTTGAAATCTTTTAATATCAGTTAAACCTTATGTGCCCTGTAAATGATTTATTACATCTTAAGGCCTTGCAAAGAATCTCCAGCTGCTTTTAGCACCCTCTCTTTTCCTCTCACCCACCCTCCCCTCTTTTTCCTCTCTTTTCTCTCCATCTCTGCCTGCCTCCGTGTCTGTCCGTCTGTCTCTGTCTGTCTGTCTCCTGCTCTGTCATAGGGCAAAGTGTGCAAATCAGCACTCACAGAGTGGCAAGCAGGCTTGCCGCAACTCCTCAGTCCTTTCTCTGCTGCATGCCACACTAAACCTGACCTGCTCTCACTGCCTCTGACACACCCTTGCGCACATCCATCCCTCCATCCTCCAGCAGCTTGCTAACTACTGGAGCTAGCTCCACTTCAGTAGCTAAGTTTAGTAACCGACATGTCTCAAATTATCACATGCATATTCTGAAAATGGCACGACCTTTCATTGTTGACATGCATGCACATACCCACCCATGGGATGTCTGTTACTGGGCAGATTTACAGTATAGTATCTTTGTTCCCAGAATGGAACAGTTTTGGGCACAGGGGTTATCTCGGTGCAGCAGAGTTTACTGAAGGCTTTCAGTGCTGTTATACGTAGGCAGAGTTTGAACTTTACAGTCAGAAATGGAGAAATCTACTTTTCTTTGGCTTTAGTGCAAAGTTCTGCCTTACAGTGATGAGATGCACATGTGTTGCTTCTGGGAAAGTGGAGAATCTGGTCGGTTATCATTGTAGAGGAGCCCGTGTTCTGTGTTTTATGGTCATAAATTGCTCAATTAAATTACCTTTGCCTGTCTCATGAAACCTTATTGCCCTACTAAGGAGTCCACCCTCATGCAAAAAGAGGGAAAAACACTCAGCTGGAAGTGTATGCTGTCAAAAACAGTTCATTTCTGAAAGATGGCTAGAGGCTGAACAAGTTCACACATAATCGTGTATGTACTGTACCTGCATGCAAACACAGGCAATGATCACATATTTTCACCTCTCTCTGCAAATGGATTCTGCACTAATACTTTATTCCCCTCACTGATAAATGTGTTATTGGTGCAGTGGTGTTAAAGTGTTGTTCCCAATAAAATATTAAATTCTCGCTGACTTTTTTTTTTTTTTAACCTACTGGCAGGTGCGTGCGCATGTGTATGTGTTCTCCAGCACCCGTTCTCAGACTGAGCCCATTCCCTGCAGGTGTTTATACAATAGCATGACTCTCTTGTACTTGGTGATGAGATCAGGGACTCTCTGGTCCTCGGGGCTCGTCACGTCAATGCTGTTCTTGACGGGACAGCATTTGGCACAACATAAGTCAGTCAAAACAAGCCAAACCCAGCCGCAGTGCGCCAAGTCATATACTTGTTTTCCTGACTATTGACTTTGATGGGTAGGTTGGTTAGATCTTGTCAAGATCATTAAAGCTGATACATCAGCGGTGTGGCATCGTAAAAAAGAAAAGGAGGAGATTTCAATGTAGTTAGACAGATAGAAAATTACATTCATATCTATTGAGGTATTGTATTAATGTCCTATTCATGCAAAGACCTCAACAGAACTAAAAAAGATGTCATTTCTGTCATTCATTTTTCTTGTGTCCAAGGTATGTGTGTAATTTTGGAAGGTACATTTTTAACTTGTTGTCAAATCTAAATTTACATCTGCTTCTAAATCTGGTACCTATATATAATCACTATAACATTATCCTAAATAAGTAAACAATAGCAAGAGCGCAGAAATGCCACCTCAACCTAAACTGGTAGAGCCAGATAAACCATAAATCCCAACCCACGCATCCATCCCCATCAGAGAGGCCTCCTGAATTGTGGAGCGGAGTGTAGATGTGGGTGGCACAACTCTCCCAGGCCTGACATTGGAAACTGCCAAAGAGCACACTAGAGTTAGTTGTGGTTGGCCGGATGCACGGGATGCATGTAAGGCCAGGCCAACTATTGAGGCACAGGGTTTGGCAAGCCCAGACCATCACAGCCCAGCGTGGCCACACAGGCCAATTAAGACAGGCCTTCTCCTCTCCTTTCTTCTCCTCCCCTCCTCTGTCTCTCTCTCATCTTTCCCTTTCTCTTTATCTCTCACTTTCTCTCTTGTACTCCCTCTCTCTTTCTCTCAATCCTCACAAAGCGTGCTCACACATTCCTCTTTTCCCACTTTGCCTCTCTAATTGCTGTGGACTGAAAAGAGGGATGGAGAGAGGGGAATGAGATTGAGAGAAAGAGACAGAGAGAGGGAGAGTCAGAGGGAAAGGGGGTCATACCACAGAACCTCTATGGCCAGGACAGACTGTACTGGCCCCCTGGAATAGTCAAAACTCCTGTGTGCGGTGTGTATGGGGCAGAGCATCCAGCCTTCTCTCTCTCATTAATTACACAGAAATATAAACTATTTGGCTAATTTCCCCCAAAGAGCTTAATCCCATGACGAAAAATATAATTCAATCTACATCCTTGCATGGGCTCTGAGATGGTTACAGCAGAGCCAGAGCATAAAGAGGGGATTGTGTTTCTTCAGTGCCCCACAAAACTATCTAATTGTTGATTCCTAATCAACCAGGAGCTGCGAAGAGGCTTTCCTAATTATGTAACCGTAGGTTCTGACAACAAAGAAGTGGAAGTTTTAGTTGATTTTGCACAAAGTAAAACTGTGTGAGGAGAAAAGAAGAGGGTTGGGGAATTGAATTTTCCACTTGATTAAATCTATGTTTGTTTATGTTGACATGGATTAAAGGTGCAGTGTGTTGAATTTAGTGGCATCTAGCGGAACAGACTTGGTAGAAATGGAACATAATATTCTGAAGTGTGTTTTAATTAGTGAGTAATCACCTGAAAGTTAGAATCATTGTGTTTTTGTTACCTTAGAATGAGCAGTAGCCCAGGACAGACAAACCAAACACTGGCTCTCAAGCCCACCTTTTGTGTGTTTTTTGCGGTTTTCAACTTTTTTGCGTGTTTGCGTTTTTTTGCGTTTTTTGTGTTTTTTGCATTTTTTGCATTTTTTGCATTTTTTGCGTTTTTCACAAGTTTCGCGGCAACCATACATTCTCCTACACGCTTGGGGGGATGGGGGGTGCAATCTGGAACCTCACTGCTTGATGCCACTAAATCCTACACACCTCACCTTGAAGGTGTCATAATCACAATTCTTTACATACAGTAGTATATCACTAGTTAGTTAAGTGCAAAATACAGGATCAAGGGTATGAGAATGAACCCAAAATAAACTATTTGAGCGTATAAAAACAACTGCATATCAGTGTTTTTCTTTGGTCTATGTCTGATCGTCTCCTAAAAAGTATGAGAAGGATCCATACAACCCACTCACACACTAAACATAGAGCACTTTGAGTGCTACATTTGTGAAGTTTTGCAATTTTGAGGCTTTTGGTGTCTTTGTCAACACACCAGTGAAAGGTCAGAGATGGCAGACACAGCGGTGAGTGTGGATGTGACAAAATGTGTGGGATAGACTGTATTCTGGAGGGCCAGAACATGGGAAATGAGGTGGTTAAGCCATACTAAATCATAACAAAAGGGGAAGTGGTTTCCAGTGTGGTCACTGGGTCATTGCATGACAATTTCCTTTTTCTGGAAAACAAGGGGGTCACAGCTTTACACTGAAATATACTCTGTGTGTGGTGCAGAGACCGCACGGCCTATACTTATTCACAGGGGTCAAATGTTGCCCTCTGTGGCCTCTTAGTTTTAAGGTTTAAAACAATCTAAATTGTCAAAAAGGCAAATTAAAACATCAATCCACATCTACATTTTCCAACAATGGTGACCTTTATCACTTTTGGCATCTCTGAAATATTCATGGATTTGTTAAAGGCTAAATGTAATTGAAGGTGTGGCAGAAAGAGTGAAGTGGGTGGCAGTAAATGTTTAAAAGCAAAATGCTGCACTTAATTAAACAAGGAGGTCAGCATCTTGTAACGTTTAAGGTTTCTGAGTTTTTAACTTTAACATTATCCAGGTGGGTCCTTACTTCACTCTCTCAGGGCATTCATCATTGTTGCACGTCAGTGTCACTATGTGGAGGTCACCAGGCCACTACCTGGGACTACACACACACATACACACATGCAAACACACACACACAGGCACTGCCTTCCTGCCAGGCTCATTTCGGCACATTAAAAGAAAGACAGTAAAGGATGCAAAACTGTGGCAGATACGCTAAATTTACTGGATACAAACATTTCAGTTAATTTAAAAAAAGAAACAATTTTAACTTTGAGACCAGAGGCAGACAATCAGTGATGCTAGCACTTGTTATGGTGGTAGAGGCAGAATAAAGCAGGCTGCACAATAACCAGGGACACTCCCCTCTATGTTTGAACAACATATAATTACAGATCAGGATAGGAGAGCCCATTCTGAGGGGAAAATAGCAATCTCTCTTAATTACAAGGCAGGCCATGATCCATACCTATCCGTCACTTCAAATAACTCTGTTGGATGACTCTGTGTTGGAGTAGCTGGCAATAATATTTCTGTTTAGGTAGAGATAAACAACACAAGCAGCGCTGAAAGGACTACCAGATAAACTGAAATCTATGGAGTGACATCAGTAAAAATCAGCTGGTGAAACAATGCTCTCATTTCACAAATCTTTAGATTTTTGCAAGTTTCTACATTTGAAACTAAACAAATTTGATACTTGACTTGATTGATTTAAAAGAAGAAAAATCTTCCATGTGGGAACAACAACGTCTGCTAACTTCTGTTCTGCACGTTTCCCCGTTTTTATAAACCAGATCCCTGTGGATGTTATTATGTGCTTTTGAATGACAAGTGTTGAGTTGAACGTTTGTGCAACAGTTGAGTCAGTGCCAGGGTGTGTGACCAGCTGTCATGCTCACACACACATAAACAGGCTCCAGTCTCTAGTCTCCAGTGAACAGTGTCAGCATACAGCTATGGTGGAGGTTCCTCTCTCTCTGGCCAGATGAGCATTCTAGTTATCTTCCCCACATAAACAAGATAAGCTCCATTTCTTTGGCCCTCGCCAGGGCCCAGGGGTTACAGAGTTCTTTCCTTCTATTGCTCTCTTTCTCTTCCTCTCCTTGACCTTTTTCCTCCTTGTTTTTCTGCAACTTCTGCTCTCTGTGTTGTAAAGATTTCTGCAGAAACTCAGACTGCTCAAAATTTCCTCACTCATAAAAATTATCCCTTGGTAGCGAAAATGTTTAATTATATTTCAGATGATCCTGAAAACAACCAGTTTTTCTAAGAATGACAGACATTTCAAATATTGTCATACCCACACACACACACACACACACACACACACACACACACACACACACACACACATACACAGAGACAGACAAAAACATGACAGAAGAGTGCAAATATTTGTAAGGAAATTGCTTCAGAAGGACATTGCAACTGTGCCATTTGGCTGCCCCAAACCATTGTCCGTTGAGACTTGCCATGGAAGCTGGCAGCGGTTGTTTGTGTCTGCTGTGCCATCCTTCAGCTCAAGACTGTCAATTTCATTCTCATGGTTCAGTAATGCGGATGGGACGACGTCCAGAAATGCCACAACTGAAAGACTATGTATACACGCGTGTGTGTATGTGTGTGCATGTTTGTGTGTGTGTATTTAAATATAACAGCAGTGCTACCAGTCTGGCACACAACTGATGACAGCTTTCTCTGTGAAAACACACACATATACTCACTAGCATTTACACAAACATAAACAAACAGGCGTGCATACACATACATATATGGGTGAACACATGCATCCATTACTAACACATGCATGCACACTTATACACATGCACACGCAAATCTGGACACATATGCTCCTATACACACACATTTGTGTTCACGGAGCCCTGCTAATGATGGGTGGCAGTATGATGTTTGTGTGTGTTCCAAAAGAATTGGCATTACTACTAGGGCCAAATCAGCAGCCAACAGCAGCAGGCTATTAACAAAACTGTTTCTTTGTTTGCTTTTTTTCCTCTTTTTTTTTCTTTTTTTTTTCTTGAGAGGCACCAAGCAATTAATGGTCTGCCTATGGGAGACCAGTAAACTGTGCCACAGTGGAGAACATATGCACAATGATGCAAGACATGACAGAAAAGAATAGATGATATTATGCCTGGCCAGCATTCATCATTCAGAACTTTATTACGGGATGGATCAAAGAAAGACCATGTTCTGGGACAAGCTGACATCCAAAAGGGCGAGACACACTTTTGACCATCCTGACCAGTGCTACCAAGTTCAGAGCCTCCAGGCATGTACAAGAATGAGAAACAGGATGATGTGTGAGTTTGTGGTGGGAGGTAGGAGTGCCATGTTGAATGAATCCCATTCAAAACATGATAGAAAGAGAGACAACTAGGAGCAGACGGTTTGTTGCTTTTTCTCAGCCAGGTCTTTCTAGGAAAAGACTCATTTCTAATCTTAATGGTGCAAAACAAGGTTTTCATGAAGGTGAAAAAAAACAATTAGAAATGACAGGGAGAGAAGAAAATGTGGTTCATCCGTGACTGGGAGGTGGTAAAACCACAGCATTCAAATAGAAACAACAAACCTAGTAAATGGCTGGACTGTGTATGAAATGCCAGAGGGCATTTAATTCGAAATGGATACAGAAATAGCAGCATTCGGCCAACCAAAGGCGTAACTTCATCACTCATTCAGTCACGGACTTTCGCCTTTATAGGACTCGCCCCACCGTTGCAGTCCAGCCAACAACTTCTGTTGAAGAGCTTTTATCTGCTGTTTAATTGTACCACTTAAACAAAGCTGATAAGCAGTAGATTATAGATAGCAAGAGCAGGAAAGAAAGAAAAGGAACAACTGAACTTAAAAGTGATGCATAGGTGAATATTTCATTTTTTATTTGAAGTTTCTTTTATATTTGAGGTGTGATATTCTCAACTTGAAGAAGTCACATAGCTGCGTGTAAACTTGGTTATCTGAGAATTTAGACTCATTGCTCTGGATAGAACGGTATTGTATTTGGCTATAAATAAAAATATATGAAATAAGCAAGTCAAGCTATAGTCTTAGAGTAAAATCTTAATTCTTACCAGGATTTTATCTCATTATAAAGTTTCTTCATTTTGAACATTGGGCTATAAAATGATTGAGAGACAGAGTATAAAATGCAATGTGTCTCATGCTTTTTTTTATCCAACCCGCCTTCCTGGATCTGCCCAGATTGCATTACTGAGCACTAAGAGCAATGGCACGTGGCCAGCGACCTGACTGGAGACCAGTCCATGGTTCAGTATTCACACCTGTTCTATTCGGTGGTAAAAAAAATCATTTCCGCTGGATGTCGTGTGGAGAAAAGCAAATAGATTGCCATAAATAGGGCAAATGTGCACTGAGGATGGGCCTGATTAATGTTCAGCCAGATAATACTAAATTAGAAGATATGACGGTTCCATGGTTCCATAAAAATGGCAATAATGATGTGGATTTATGGCCCTTTGGTGGTGCTCAAGCTCATGTGACTATTTTACTGTAAGTTTCACCGTTTTGACAATGACACTTCAGCGTTAGCAGTGTGAAATGCATGTGTGTGCGGTATGTAGTCATACATGTGGACAAGGAAAAACATGTTAGAATTAAAAGGAATTAAACCATGTACTGTCACTATCCTGTGAAAGACATCTTATCTTGGTGATGTCAACTTTTCATGAACCAAGAAAAACAGCCTGTTGACAGTAATTTAATGATAGTTTTTACGTAATTTGATGTCATTTTCAAGGATTTAATGGATTTATGAATTACAAGAATAATCTGAAACCACAAGAAATCATTAAACTTTGAGATACATGTTTTTCACTAGAGAGTGACATTCATCCCTGAGAGCAATAATCAACCCACTCAGCACTGGAACAAGGATCGCTCTGCCATTACAGTCAGTGGTCTCTTATGTATTACAAGGGACTAATGATGCTAGAGACACAAAAAAACAACCAAAATTGCCTTTGTTTTTTTGCACATTAACAGAGAACAGCATCAGTAATTTCTTGTTACTCACTGACAGCAAATACCATCTGGGGTTTTGAATGACCCTGAGAGATGAGGTAACAGCAGTGGTTTCACCTTAACTATACGGTTTTCGGCATGAAAATTAGCTGCAAATCCACGTTGGGCTCCCTGTACATCTTTGGCTAATTCATATGTGCAGTATGCACATGTTCCTGAGTGCATGTCTGTACACGCGTGTTCATGTTTAGTGTGTGTTCATAACCATCAAAGTTTTTTTTTCTGGTATTCATATGTTAAGTGTGTTTGTGAGAAGTGGCTGCAACAGGTAACCAGGAATTATCCAGTGGCTTGTTCCCCAGACAGACTGTGTGCGTACTCAGTGTGCCAGGCTAGTAATTGTGGGCTCGGAGGGAGAGAGGCTATACCATGTTAGCCTTATTATTATCATTAAAGCGAGAGTTAGCTCGCTGTCTGAGGCCAGGTGGAACAGGGAGATGTTCCTCCAGACAAACTGATGCTTACAAGCCCTCTGTTTGTCCCACATGTGCTCTGTGAATCAACTGCTGCCTAGTAGCAATTACTGCCAGGCCATCACTGCAAATAACAATTTGTCTTTATTTTACCTCCATGCTGAAGCTAATTTCTAAAAATTGAAAATGAAAGGTTGTGCTGATAGTAGCAGACATCTCTCTCTCTTGCGGCAGTGTGCTGTGTGTTAAATTAATAATGTCATTTATTAGCCCTGCCGGTTTGGCCACCTGCAGCCCTCAGTGCAATAAACAATGAGAGCTGCTCAGCTGCCGGTGCTGAGAGCCAACTGTGAGTTTCTGTGTGTAACAAACTGTACCTGTGCATCAACTCTGGACTCTTTTAACACCTGTAACTGCTCTGACATCTGCTCAGCTGCTCGGACTGTATTAAGAGAAAGAGCGGGAAAGACGATGGTGGGGGTGAGGGGTTGTTTCCCGGAAAGTACACATAATTTATTTCCTGACAAAGATAAATTAAACAGGAATGGGAGAGTGAAGATCCTCAAAATATGTCAAAAATCATCATTTCAAAACTGAAAACGAACATCCTGTGGTATTTTCTGCTTCCACTTTTTTGTTACAATAATTGACTCTTCAAAAACAAATATCACTTTCTTCAGAAACAAAGATATCATTCTTACAATTATGTATCTTTCACAAGTCAGGAGGGAGACAGAGTTCTCGCTATGGACTGGCAAACCAAACAATAAAGTGAGCAAAACAGTCCCGGACAACAGACAAAGTTTTATCAATAAAGATGTTCTTTCTATGAAAATAATCACTGCGGCCAAACAAAACATGGTGCAGGATCCAGAGCTGTTGTCGGAGGTTTGGCAGCAGACGCTCTTGGAGGAAACTGAGCAGCAGCGGGGACAGGGATGACGCCACAAGGCCTTTTCCCCTAAATGTGACCCCTCCACCTGTCTCATTCCACATTCCTGCAGTATCACCTGCTCATCTGTGTTCCCTGCAGGTAGAATCCAAAGGGTCCAGGAGTCCTGGGCTCTCCAGCAGTCTGATAATAAGAGATGATTTGCCTCCTGGCTCAGCTCGGTGTCATCAGAGTGAGGTTTTGTCGAGTGGGGGAAGGGTGAGGGGGACAACAGCAGAAAAACAGGGAGATTAAAGCACACAATAACACTTTTTTATCATTTACTATGTCCACTCTACGTGTCAGTCTTTCCCTAGATGAAGTGAAAATGAGCCTCGACCAACAAAAACAACACTTCAGAGGAAAATAACACCCAGAGGTCACTTTGTTTTTTGCAATATCCCCTCGCTTAAGGAATTTTCCTCCTCATCATCATTTTTTTCAAGCAGAAACAAAAGGCACCTCTACTTTTAGCATGGAACCCTCATCATCTGTGAGAACTTTGACATGTTTTCCCAGGGCCAAAGTCAATTTGTAGGTGAAATGAATGGGTTTGAATAGCAAAAATTCTCAGCAATGGAAAGGTGAGGTGAAATATGGGTTGAGGAGAGGACAGAAATGACAAAGAGACTCTGGCATTGGTCGTTTAGAAAGGAATGGAAAGAATTTTGATTTCTTCAATTTATTAATAGCACATGGCAAAGAAGTAGTGTGTGGGACTGTGTGCGAGCGATGTGTTTGTGTGTGCATGTGTTGAGCACACAACAGGTGCCAAACATAACAGAGGAGACGAGAAAAACATGGTGGGGTTAGCTCACAGCTGGGCTTCCCGCTAATGCAGTGTCACAAACAAAAATGGGACGGTGCGTAAGTTTGAGCGTGCCTGTGCGATTTTGTGACTATGTGTGATGTTATGTGTGTGTGTGTTTGTGTGTATTTGATAGATAGTGCCTGAGAGGATGCACATGCCGGTGAGTATGTGTGTTTATGTGTGTGTCAGTGTCTGCAGCTGTACGTGTGCAATGAGTAAAAAAAGTATGGGGAAATGAATGAGGTATGTGTAATGGCTTGCTGCTCTGCTATGTTCATTAGGCTACAGCGTGTGTGAGTGTGTGTCTGTCTGTGTGCCCGAGTGTGTTTGCTTTGCTCAAACACAAATTCCTGGGAAACAGTAGGAGGTATGGAAAGTGTTCCCTGCACAGCTTTTGAGGTTTGGTTGTCAACATTGTCAGTATAACATCACTGACAGTGACACATGAGACAGATGCTGACACTGTAGCGGATTACCCTACATTTGTTTGGCTCCATCGACCAATAGATCACTTTTCTCATTTCTCTGCTGCCTCTGTGGAGAGTGACATAAATTTTGGGCTCATGTTTTGTGGTGAAAATATGTTATTCAGATGATGAGTGAGAGCCTGCATGTCCTTTCAGAATGCCCTCACTGTGGTGCAGTGGTGTGCTTCAAAACCATATATGTATACACTGCATGTGGGCCATTTTTTCCAATATTTAGGCGTTATATCGTACATTAGCTGCTGCCTGTGTCTGCTTCAGTAACTCTACAAGGTACCTTTCAGCTGTTTGGATCCAGAATGTTTTGCATAAACTTATTTTCTACCTCCTCATATATCACCTCACTCCCATCCTATTACCTCTTCTTTCACACGTAATCATTAAGTGAATGTTTTTCTCAGGGTTACTGAGGTAATTCAGATATATTGTCCACATGCACTATATAGCTCAGAAGTGCAGGGAAATGTCGTGCCAGAACAATGTATAAAATATAATTGAAAACAGAGTCAGATTTTTCCCACAGGATTAAGTGGATATAAATAAGATCCTAATGCGCTGTGACACTTTTGGCAAGCCCTATTACATATACAACACATATATTTCCATAGAATATGCTGAGACAAACTCTTTGAATTCTCTGCCCCCCTCCCCTCAAAAAAAGTGATCTTGTGTGCCAGATCATATAATAACCACCCTTTTTATAGCCTCAATGCCTGGTTGTCCCAACATCATTAAATGTATGTTAGAGAGGCCTTTATGTTAATGTAGTTGAAGTTGTTTTCAATATAAGGCTGTACATTTCCCAACATACCTTTGGCTGTCCTCATATGGCAGGGCTGAGCTGGCTGACCCCTAACACACTTTACTGGGAGTTTCGCTTCTACAGCGGTTCCCGAAAAGCTTTCCGATACAGACAGCTGGCCGTTCTATAGCTGACATTTACAACCACCACTCATCTGACAGTGATTCACAGCGCACACACACACTAAAGATGTATATCATACCAGATGGAGAAGTGGAATTGTACAACAACAACCAAGACATCAGTGATGAAATATGTCGTACTGAGCAGGTGAATAGGTCATGCAGCCTGAAGTACTGTGGGACAAAATCTGAGCTTGGTGCTGTGTTCTACATTTACACTGACAGTTTCCTCCAAACAAAATTAAATTTGGTGTCTTTTCAGACTGACGTCAAATACAGTGCTGCGAGCAAAGGCGAGTTTACTCACTGTGACTCATGATCAGTTTTTTTTAATGTCATCCATGTCAGCTGGATCAGCTTGCAAGGATGACATTAAAGGATGACAATAGGAGCAGATATACCTTTTAAGTTCTTCAGAACAAGAGACAAATATATGTTAAAGTAAGGAGGTGTATGGACCTTATTCAGTCACATCAAATCGTGGACCAGTTGCACCTGATGGTTTACTAAGGGAAGACAAATAATGCTGTGAGAAAATTTTGACAAGTTCAGTGGGCCAGCCTGCAACCAAAGCTAAATATGTTCCTTCTTTTTGGTCATCAATCTGCTGCTTTGTCTGTGCAAACACTGAAAATAGGAGGTAACTGTTTAAATTTGAAGTTTGCAGCAGACTGCATCACTGAGGCTTTTCAGCCTTTAGGCAATGGTACCAACGGATTCCGAAAAATCCACATTTCCGACATTTTTGTGGAAAAAATGACAATCGGCACCATAATTGGCATGAAAGAACTTGCTTTATCTGATAGTGCTGTATCAGTGTGCATGATTGACAGAGAAAAAAAAGTTGTTGCTGGCAGCAAATTCTTTTTAACCAGCTTTACCATATGAGTAAATACTTCAGCTACAGAAGTTATTTCCCCTCCCCTGGCCAGCGAAGATCAGTGGTGTGCATGTTTTGGGCAATAGTGCAAGGTGGGATTGCAAATAAAAGTCCTGACCCCAGGCCGTGGAATTCCAGGGTTGGTATTCGAGGAACATGCCCAGCCCTAAGAGCAGGCGAGCCCAAACCCCCCTCTGGGCAACTTCAGCCTTACACAACACGTCTGCAGCACACACAAACACATATGCAGACACACATACACACACACAACACACACATGCACACAATAAGCAGACAGTCCCCTACCCCCTTCCTTTTGTTGTTGTTGTTTTCTCTTCTCCCCCTCTCACAATGGAAAGGCATCTCCTCTCTCTAAGAGGCCACAGGGAGAGATTTGCTCAGTAGCGGAACAATAAACAGAATACTGGCTACACTCTGCGCCTACCTTGGACTTTAGTCAGCCAACTGATCCTTAGATACAAGAGGTAGATAAGAAACAGGCATGCATGCTCCAGCAGGAGTAGCAAAAACACACATAAACACTCCCTTTCTGTCAAACAGAGTTATTGATAAAGCCTCTCGCTGCTTCAAACAGCATCAACTTCTCGGGACACTGTCCGTCCATTGTTGAGGCCCCAACGGCATTGAGGCGCTCGGTGAGTCGCTGTCAATACAAAGCTCCTTTGAGCTTGAGCATTGTCTCCTCCCTGGCTTGGTCTCTATGATTAGTCAGCAATCTGCTATCATACAGGGCCTTGTCCTACTTCTGCACAGGAATTCGACCTATGACATCAGTCTGCTGCAAAGAGGCCAAAGTCTGTCCGGCAGGGCCCTATAAAGTCCAGGTGGAGAAGATTTTGGCCGTTTTGAATTTCCTATCAGTGATTGTCACCCTCTGTTTGTGTGCTTCATTAACACATGCACACAAATCACACAGACGCAGAACATTTACTGAAATGTTATTAAATGAGCATAAAAGTGAGAGAATGTATTATCCTTCCCTGAAAAGATTTCGTGACAGAGTCATGACTGGAAACAGACACAAGGTAGACACAGAAATGTTGTTGTGGTAATTTTTGTCTTATTTAACCATAACCAAAGCCTTTCAAACTCTAACCACAACCATAAACCTAACCTAAGCCATATACCAAATAGTTTTATTTTCTTAACCCTAACCAAAACTTTAACTGCCTAAACCTCACATTAACCTTAAACATTCAGTAAACATTCATGTGATTAACACATGCCAAATGTGCTATTATCACATAATCTAATTCGCAGTAGAGAAATACCGTATCATACAATTAGTGTCAGCAACACGTAATTTGCATTTCAGACTTTACGGTCATTTTCCAAAAGTTTATGAGGTCTTGATGGTGCACACAAACACACACACACACATACACACACACACACACACACAACTGCAGATGCACACTCAGACGCACACATGCAAGAATGAAAAAGACACTGATGGAGGAGGGGTTAGAGAGAAGAAAAACAGAAAACGTGAGAACAGAAATGGAGAAGAAAGACTGATTAATCCTCCCTTTGGTGGTGTTCTTAAGACGTTTGATTCAGCCGCTCACCGCCCCCCCCCCTTCCCAACCTGTCTACTTCTCTGTGAGGTTGGTTTGATGTTTCATTCTTTCTTATCAATAGCACCTTTGCATCAATTACCCAACAAAAACATCCTTCAGAGGGAAGGGGATGGGGGAGTGCAGGGGAATGGCTGTGGTGGGGGGGTGTGGGGTTTCTCTGAGGGAGTGTGGGAGACAACCTCCTTGTAGCGCATTCCAGGCTTTTGTCATCCCTGGGAATTTGTTTCCTGTCAACGTCTTAAGCCAATAGATAATATGTTATCAGGGATGAGAGAAGCCTCAACGACCCCCCTCCCCCACGATGAGAGAAGAAAATATATATGAGGAAATACCTTTTAAGTGAGACGTCTTCTTTAGTGATGAATGTTTGCTGGTTTATGTCTGCAGCGGTAATCATTAAAACAGAATGGGGAGACTCAATTGGTGGAGTCATGATCTAAAGCATGAGAGAGTAGAAGAGAGGAGAGACTGAACGGTCTTCTTGGGACCCCCCCCCCCCCCCAAAATGATTATCAAGAGAGCTGATAAAGTCAAGAGGCTGCCAGGTTCTTACTCGAAGTAACATAAAAGATGTTTACAGATTTCTCTCTAATATGGATGTTTTGGGGTATTGTTTCATAGCTATTTGGCCTAATTTATGAGGTGCTCCACACATGAGCTCGTTCAGTTTTATGGCCCTGTGTTTCCCAGTGTCTGCAAAGAGATGTGTGTGCCCTCTAGACGGCCAGCCTGGGGCCAGTAAACCTCTCTCTGTACAGGCAACCGCAACCATTCTCTCTAAATTACATCACCTTTCCAGATCCCACCAGTGAAACCGACATTCAGCTGCTGCTGGATTCACCTCTTTTTTGCACTTCTCTCTCCGTCTCCCTTTTCTTCTTTCCCTAGATTTTTAACATTCAGTGTGTAAAATCTGATTCTTTCTCTGACTCATGACCCCAGTGACAACCAAAGAAGTTTTTAGATCATAGCAATTTCTAGAGATTTTATCGTTTTCCTGCTTAATTTTATTCTTAAGTCATAGCTTTCTCCAGTGCCAAGTGCCCAACATCATCATCATCTCCTTTTAGGTTCCTTCTCCCTCATCCCTCTCCATCTTTGAGACCTACTTGGAAGGAAGTGACTGTGGGTCAGTGGTATGTCTGCAGAGTAAACAGTGGCTAGCAGAGGCCTGGACCAGGCTTATCAGGTCGCGTCTGTCTGATTGACCCTCCACTCCCTTTTTGTTTAGACGTCCTGACAGGCGGGTCACCACTCCACATCCTCCTCCGCCTCTGTTCCATTATTCCCACAATTCCGTGTTGTAAAAGTGAAAGGCCATGTTTTACTTCTTTATTTGAAGGGCAAACAAGCAGCCAGAGGTGCTTTTTGGGAAACCAAACACTCCATAAAGGGACTCGGGCTGCCACCTGAGACACTACAGGTCATGATGCTTAGACAGGCATCTCTGATATGTGGCTCACTCAACAGAAACAGTAGGGAAAGGTAAAGGCATGTTGCGGGCCACTGACAAATATCTACTGCTCACTTGGACAACAGGAGGAATGTAGGGGAACGTCTCTATCTCACCCCCACCTTCCTCTTTCCCCTCTGTGTGTGGTACCGCTGTGTTCTTCAGCTATCCCCCAGGTCTGTCTGAGGCCGCTGTGGCCTGTCAGCCTGTCAGATTAAAGCTTGGGTCTCCCAGTCTTCCTTAAATGCCACACGCTTTGTTTTCATTGCGGAGGGGTGCAGAATGCGTGTGATCTCTTGTCAGCCTCCTTCTCATCCATCTCTGCCAGAAGCCGAGGGGGCAGAGGGGGTAAAAGGGGGTTTAGGCAGGGGCAAGGGGCAGGGTCACACAGGGGGAAGAGCAGGGTCAGAGGTTAAGCTGGGTTACCCCCAGCCTTTGCACTAGAGCGGTGAGGACCTGAAGAGAGGCCTACCAGACACACAAACACACACTCACACATATACACACTTCTCTGCCCACCAATAATAAAGCCTTCCACTGACATTTCGCTCATGTCTGCAACACTGCCGTTATTCATGCAGAGCGTGGCCTGTTATTGAGTGCAGATGTTGAGCTGTAATGAGCAGTGGCTCTGGCACTGACTACCCGGTGATGAACAGAGAGCTGCGCTGTGCCCAGACATGAGGAAGAGAAAAAGAGATGGATGGAGAGAGTGAAACAGATGAACTGAATGAGATGAGTCTGTGGGGAAGATGAGGAGTTTCAGGGTCTTTCGCAGGTGCAGAATTTGTCGTTCGAGTCACCTGTGAGCTCTCAGTGCAGCAGTGTAACTACCTTCTTTTAGAATATCTGTTGAGTGCGTGGCTTATAAACTTTTTAAACATACTGTATATAAATTATTATCATTATCTTTTCCCTGTTTGTGCCGAGTACACAGAGAACAAAACAAAGGAAAAAGAAATCCATCATTGTGACTATGTACTCTTTTCCTCTGGACAGATGTAGTCCAAACCAGAGTTTGAGTGAACATTGGTCAACTCCTGCTGGAGCCTCTCTAGTTCTTACCCAACTTCCTGATATCAAGTTGTAGGGTTCAAAGATCACTTATCAGGTAAGCTACCTTATACACCAGCACATTTTCCTGACATCATTATAGTTTATAAAATGTATACATATTTATGTAAAATATACAAAAAACTCAGTTATGTTGAATTAGTATTACTGTTTTGCAACAGCACTAAAGCTCATCATAGTTTACTGGATGCACACATGACATTTTTTTTCCAAAGTGAAGATATCCTCTTTTTTACTGTGCAACTGCACTTTTTAAATGTGAGGTCAGCAAAGCTAAGTTATTGCAGAATTTCCTCAGGAGATTGAAACTATTGAGTAACTATTGAGTTGCTATTTGAAAGTGTTTTCACTTCCCTAAAAGCTGTAAACTCACTGCAGCACTGGTGGAAGTAATGAAGCTAACAATAGGATGCAGCATCCAGTGATTCATCATGTGAGAGAATACATTTAGCAGTTGCTTTTATTGCTACTTTTGTCAAAACACTCATTGTCACTTTGGAGTTAAAGATATATTTTTTAAAATCTGCTTCAAGCTATCAAATCCTCATTTTCTCTAATTTAAAAAAAATCCAAGAAAATTTTTTGGCAAAACAGCAGAGTGTCTGAATGAAGGCAAATGAAAACAGTTTGGGGCACAAACCTTGGCCCGATGTAGTGCTTGTCAAACAGAAGGCGGGGACAGACCAGTGTCCAAATATCTTATCTCAGTCTGTTCCACTTTTAAACTGTCTGAGTCACTTTCTGGGAAAATGTGAGCACGACTCTCTCTGGCGCCATGACAAACGCTAACTGAGAAGGCCTGTATGGTTTATTCTCTTTATGACATGTGACTCAGGTTATGGACAATTCTATATAACTAGACATATTTTCACCCATAAGATGTTTTATTTTAAAAGAGATTTTGAACTTGCACCTTATATCTGACATCAGTCTGAAGTTTAGAACATCTCTTTCCAGCAGATTCAGGGTGGAGTGATCACAGACTGTGACATTAGTGGTGATGACAGGGGGTGAGGGAGGCTCCAGCAGAGAACATCCAATAACAGACTGTGCACTTGTCTGAGCCTCTGTCCATGGTCCTGAACCACTCATCTACACCCATAGACCTAGAGCAAGTAGAATAGACTGGCCAGGCATTTTACCAACAGGCTGCCCAAACAGATGTTCAGTTAAAGAAAGGAACAGCCTGCAATCAGTAAAACAGTAAAATAAGAACAAGTAATGGCTGCTCTACCTGAGGGTATTCTTTTGAAAAATATGTGCAGATTAACTTCAAATCTCATAAAAATTTTAAAGCTATTAAAAGTCAAAACATATAACGTAAATGGATCAAGCTATCTGCTAGACAACTTCCCACTGTCTTCTGTCCTTTTCCCTCATCTCTGCATGCCATCCTCCTTTGTTTTCACCTTCTCTTGCTCTCTCCTGAGATGTCAAAGAAGTAAGTGTGCCGGGAAGAACGGAGCACTCACCTCAAATGGCATCCACTCACATAATGCATGAGTAGATTTCCTCAGTAAACACCACAACAGGAAGTGTTTGAATCTACGAAACATCCTGCTTTCTGAAAGTTAAATGACTTGCTGTAAAGAAGTTGTCTCGCCGGCCGGTGTCTGTGTGTGTGTGACTAATACAAAAACAAGCTACCAGGCTACAAACTGTGCTGCACTCAGCTAAAAAAACAAACAAACTTTAAAGTAAATCCATTAATTAGACAAATTTTTCACAGTTTTTACAGAGTGGAGATGTTAACGGGGCGCCTGTGACTCGCTGCGGATGTGCGTATGTGTCTTACTCACCTCAAGCTAAAGACCATAAAACCCAGAGAGATCATGCTGTGAGCTCCTGACCTTCCACCCTAATAATGTCCACCTCACACAAACTCACATGTCTAACACAAGCACACAATCAAACACACACTTTGTTTACCTTTATACAATCACTATTGCTGTTCAGTCTGTTAAACAACTGGATAAAACCTTAGAGACTAATTGAAAGAAGGGCATTTAGAGTTATTAAGAAATTAATTTAGTTGACACAGTATGTGAGAAATTCTGAATGTGAGGAGTCTTTAACCATTAGACGTCATTGTGGCATCATTTTACCGCGGGCTGAAGGAGTGAAGCTAAGCTGAAGATCTGGATGGATGTGATGTTGAGTGATGAGCTTTCTGGAAGGACTGATTTGAAAGCTGGCTCTGACAAAACCTGTAGATGGAGGGGTGGAGGTGGGTTGCAATCACTCGAGCACTGAACAGACATCTGCCAGCAACAGAGAAAGGAACATATTGTAAGTTTGACAGCAATGAGATGATTGGCTCGTGGCAAGTTGTGGCAAAATCTGAAGGTGAAAGTGAAAAGTGTCATCTGATTGAGTTGGAAGAAAAAATCTTAATAAGTAGAGTAAGCATGAAGATAATCTTAAGCTTCATTATTAGAGAAAATGGAAAAACCTGATACTTCAGTTACCTAACGTGAACTTTTCCGTCAATGACTCAAAAAATCTATGAAAAGCTTATCTTAAGTCTGGGACACTGTTCTTCTGGTGCTGTAGTGTATTTCAGGTAAGATAATTAGACTAGACTATGTATCTGTGTGTGTGAGGACGTGTAGTGTAGATGCAAAACATACAGAAGAGAAGACAGGGATGTCCCTTTCTTTGCAATATTTACTGTTGAGAGTCTTACTGCCACCATCCTTCATCTTGACATGTCTCTGTCACTCCTGTGACTTGTTAAGAGTCTTCTTTTCTTGCTTTCCTTTTCTCAAAATTACTGTAAATTACTGTTAATGCACACAAACACATTTACACACATGCACAGCCACACACTTTGACGCACTATAAGAAACAAGAGGCATGGAGTAGACTTTTTCAGCTGAAGCTCAGTTTGTGTTTAGGCTCACTTGGCCCAGTATGATCTCAGCTCAGATGGTACATACTGTACACACACTCACATGCTTTTCTCAGGAACAACCAAACACTTCCTCTAAACCTGAACTATGCAAATCCCTCTCTGAATTCAGCTGATTTTCATGGTCCTTCAAGAACAACGTAATGGGGGATACAAGTGTTCAGCATTGACCCTTCCAGTATCAGAAGCCCCAGCTTGCTCTGACTGGTCACTGATTAACCAGAGGCTTGATAAGATCTGTTGGCTGAGCTGATAAGACTTCTCGTGTCAAACACATGGGGAGATCATTGACACTCGCACAGCATTATGAAACACTAAAGCTTCAGCAGCAACCTGTCTTTTCGCAGAAGTGGAAGGCTGATTGATTAATTCTGTGCTCTCCCTGTGTGTGAAATGGGCTACCTGACCGTTGCTCTCCTCTTATAACCCTGTAACCTTTAACAGAATATGAATAGTACCTGGTATCATGTGAGGATTCCGCAAATTTAGAGGATGCATATTGCACTGTCTAAGAAAAATCGAAGGGGGTTTATCTCATTTTAGGAGGCTTTAACTTAGTTTCAACATTTAACTTGCAGACTAACAATAGACAGAAAGTCTTCTGTAGATTCAATTGAACAAATTCATGTTTGCTTTAGAAAAAAAGACATAAAGAAATCATTTTGTATAGTTTGCACAGACTACGTACATCCCTCATGGGATCCATTGTGTATTGTGGCTTCCAGAGTACTCTTTTATATCTTTAAATCAACAAACATCACCATAGTTACACCTTTTGTAAACCTAAGTGCCACTGGCACTTGTTTCTGATAAAGGAAAAGGGTTCCAGAGTTTTATTAGAAATTGTTTACAGAAAAGGTTCATATTTTTAAAGTCTGTGTTAAAACAATATCCACAAGCCCATATGTACATTGGAAGAGTTCCTGATTGCTGGAATTTTTCCTCCACTCCATACTGGCCGTTGAGAATTCTCTTCCTACGTTAGACAATAAAGTGTAAATCTTTCATTACTTTTTAGTGCAAAATTCCCCCTTTTTCTTATAATCTCACCACTTTGGCTCAGCAAGAAAACAGTTTGTGGATGCACAAAGAGATAATTTATTCTAAAAAAGGCTGTAACTTTGGAAGATATGCACTTCATTTGATTAACTAACTGCTGAAGCCTCAAATTAGCTTCAACTTTGAAATGCATTTTTTAAACAGAACGGGGATTAAAGTCACTTTAGGAAGGGATTTCTTTGCAGCCAATATGGACAGCAGGAACAATGACACAAAATAAACCTTTAAATGTACATATGGGCGGGTGAGTATTGTATCAACAGACTCGAAAAAATGTGATCCTATCCTTTAATCTCAACTGAACAACCGCATTGCCACTGAATCATCCTGACTTTCCTGAGGCAACCACAAAATAACAATTAAATCAATCCACACCTATTTGAAACTCATTTGGAATTTAATAAAAAAAAAAATCTGACGCATGTCTAACCAGTTCAGACTTGTTAAATGTTACACCATTTCATCTTGATATACCTATTGCTACAGAAGCTTTCTTAAGCAGATCTGCCCTGCAGCTCATGGCAGACACTTACAGATCTGTATCCAAGCCCCTGAGGTTGACACCAGAAGCCTGCCTGTAATTCCTGGGAACAGGACGTGTGGCGGGACATCCTGGCATAGGAGGATCAGACATCGAGATGCTGTCTGTGGGGCTGATGATTAACAGAGAACCAACCAGAGGAGGGAGAAGCCACACTCCACCGTGACTATGATTGGTGCAGAGAGTAGACGTTGCAGTCATAAACTCTATGAACCCGCTCTGCCAGCATCCAACCCCGCCCATTGCTAAATCTCTCCAACAGCTCACACTCCACTGTCCAACTAGCCCTGCCTCAGGGGACGGACTATGATCTTTGATCAGGTATTCAAAAAGCCTTCATTCATAAATTCATCTTGAGTTCATTGATAAAAATAATTACAACATTTTTATGATGCAAGATCTTTATCACTTTATTATCAAGCATGACTTTCTAATACGTGGAAAAAAACTACAAAGGAGTGACTACATTTGACTACAAACTCCCAAAACACAAGCACAAAGCTGTTCATTGAGACTACTGATTTTTACAATTACAATTTCTGCAATAATAATAATTTGTACTGATTTAAGAATCAACATATCAGTAATTTGTTTAACATCAAACTAATGACACCTATCTATCAAACATTGTTGGACTAAATGTATTTTATGAATGATTTCCAAATAGAAAAACCCCTCATTCTTTAAAATTGTTCATAAATTTGTCCCTCTTCTCTTCCTCTACTTTCAAGTTCACCAGCCTCTTTCAATGTTTCCTCACTCACTATCTATCACACTTTGATGCACACTCAAAGTCACGTATGCACACACATACACTTAGACGAAAACACCTAAAATACCTGCACACAAGCACATGACACGCTCATATACATGCACAAGCACACGGCTCATGCGCACACATTTCCATTGCAAACAGTCACTTTCATGGGAATTATACTTCCAGGCAGGGAGCAAAAAACTTTGCTTAGCACAGACTGCCCTTGAGCAGATAACTCTGTTTGATGAGTTAGATTTTGGACTTTAGGTTCAGAGATGGCCTGGGAAAGAAATGTCCTGAAATCACGTGGATCAACAGACTCGTTTCATCATGATGTCACTGTGCTTTTAATTAAAATTTCAGACACATCATAGTTAATTTAATCACAACATAGAGTAAAACCGACGATCACTGCAGCAAATCAAATTAATTTTAAAGGGATTTTGCGATCATACAATGACTAGTTATTTGGAAATTTTAAATAAGATCAAGCTGTCTCTGTTCGGATTCATAGAGGTAAACGAAATGTCAACAGATCTCAGCTGGAAGAACAGAGAAACGCCAATGGGTCACCTGTGGTTTTGTGGTATTCACAGACCATCGATGCCCTCATTCTTTTACGGAGTGTATTACAACAATATTTGGAGATGAAGTCATCCTTTCCCCCAATAATACTTGAGGATATTTGTTCAGTGAAAGGATCATGATATCATGATGTCATGCAGGATATGACCTCAAATGGCTCAGATGACATAATTGCTATCACCTGCACGATGCCCAGACATTCCTGAGGCTGGTTACCGTTGAGGCTATGATAATCATCATCACCATCATCATAACAAAAACATGCCGCGCTAAGAGGTTTTTGTAAGCACGTGAGAGTGGATTTCATCTTACTATGAAATGTGACAGAATTTCCTACCACCAGTGGGTTTCCAAAGCTGATGTTTCAACACTGCTGCCAAAGGATTTCCATGCAGACTGTGTCTTCTTTGGCTGCCTCTGGGGATTTTGTCTGGGTCATAGTGACCTGGAGTCTTGTGGGAGTTGTACAAGCAGCAGCAGTAAAAGAAGTAGTAGTTTTTCTTGTAACAGCAGTAGTAACAGACCTGAAGTTTTTAACTGTTGTTCAATGTCAGAGTGGAACATTAGGAATTCATTAATGGCATTCCTGTTGATGCGTGCTTAGAGATTTTTGGAGAAAAGCCTCTTTGGTTTCAAAGGCCACAGCAATATGCTGCCATCTGCAGTTGTCTGCATGGGACAGAGCTCTCTCTCTCTCTCTCTTTTTGTGGTGTGTGTCTATGTGCATTTGCAATGCTCCACATTCAGGTGTATGATCTTCCTGCACTCATGACATATGCCATCACCCTTTTAGCTGGAGCCTGACTTGATCTGAGCTGTACAGCTCCACAGTCATACTTCAAAAAATCAGACAAAACAAACTGTACTCTTATTACAATTTATGTCAAGTGGATGTCAAATAAATGATTCATCTGGTCATGACCAAATGCTTTAACAAGGCAAGTATTCATGTCAAATGCATTTATTACCAACCATTTTGAATGTTGTCCAAAACAGTTTTTTTGCTACACTTCTCACACACACAAGAATCTTTAATAAAATTAGCTTAATAGCATATGTGGACTAATTTGCAAAATTTGGTTGCACTTGATCCCTAGGGGGCACCACGTATTGAAAAGTTTATATGTTGAAAGTGACTCTGTGGCTTTTAATTCAGTTGTTTGCATGTCCAAACTGGTTTATGGAGAGTTGTCACAATTTATAAAATCAATTTTAAAAGCTACAACAGCAAAACTTTAACTGTAAAATTTAAAGAAGATTTTTGATGCAAATTAATAATTAAGCTTAAGTATTTCTTTTTTCATTCATATTCTTTTAAAAGTCATCTTCAGTCCTGTTGGTGAACTGTGCTTAGACCTCACTGCCACTTCATTGTCTTGCTGACACTGTCCTCACTGTCCCCACTCTCCACTCTCTTGCAAAATACCAAGAGCTGTTGCACACAAACCGTGAACTTTGACCCAAAGAGAGCAAATAGCAATCAGCACTATATTATTAAAGTCCCCCTCACTAAAAAATGTGTTTCTCTTATTATTACTTTACATTGATGTTTGACGGCCACTGTGTAGAACGATGTATATAACAATGTATTTTTCACATTTATCTGCACCTACGAGCATGATTTGTGACTTCTCAGTGAAGCAGGGTAGAAGCTGTAGTTTTTAATGAGGTGACTGAACTTTTTTGTGGAAAAACCATATCAGACACATATTAAAAGTGTAATATTTTTATATGTCCAAAACATGTCTGGAGGGGCCTTTAACTATTCTGCTATTTCTTTTCCTTGTCACATGAGTCATATAATGTGTTTATGTCTTATTTTTGCCAATCTTATCATGTGCTAATAAGTGTAATGAAGCAACCAGGGAACTGGCAGACCATCAGCATGTTTTGCAGATCTTCTGCTAATGAGAAGATGCTTTAGAGAAGTGTGCTGTCACTAGTGAATGGTCAATGTTGAATAGTGAATAGTGAGTAGGGAGTTGTTGTCCGGCCTGATTGCCCACAAGCCACATCAAACGTCTGTAGTGTGGAATGCCTCTGTAATAGGTCAATGTAATGATTCACAGCGAGCTCTGTCTTTCTGGTGTATGAATGAAATAAATTCAGCCCTTAAAGGAACCAGTTTTCCTAAATTATTTTAAGAACAAAATTTTTCCTCCTTCTCTCTTGCTGACTTGGGAGAGCCCACAAAACCTGCTATGCCGACATGCCCTGGAACAATGGGCATAAACACACCCAGGAGTGGTCACGCATGCCTCTTCATGGCTGCCACAAAGGTCAAGTGTAGGTTACATGGAGCTGGCTGACCTCAATATTAATGTAACCACAGTTACTCTGCCCTCATGTGTCAGCCAGATTTTTTAGGTCAGAGCAGAGAGGGCCATAAACCACAAAAACTTAAAAAATAAGATTTGTTCAGTGAGTAAATGCTGGAAAGTTCTGTTTTTCACAGCTAGAAGACTGAGCCATTATTTCTGTTGATGATGATAAAACTTTAGTCAGACATGGGTCTGTTCAACTTAAAGCAGTTGGGCATGACCAGGGTCTCAGGACAACATATACATGGACAATCAGGCAGGTTTCAACAAGTCTAGTTCGACCAAATTATTTGAACAACAATGTAGAAGTGAAAACAAAGGTGAGCAAACCAGACAATCTAATCATTCATTGTAGCTTGAGCATATAACTACAGCAAGTAAATTAGGTCAAAGTTGAACAAGACAGTAGTTTTTCAAGCTCTAATGGACTTTTGCAAAAGGCATATAGGATTTTTTTTTAAACAATGTTCACCATTATTTACAGTTTTAAATAAGAAGTTAACATGCATTTTTTTAAATTAATTCATTAATAAACCTGTCTAATTGTTTGAACTGGTAAGTAAAATGTTACAATAACTCTAAAAACTGATGATAGACCTGATTGTACCCTGATTGTAAAAAATTGGAAAGTGTCCTGTCTGATCATGAATAAGATGATATGCACAATGAGCAACAAAAATGGATTCAAAGTTAATATAAAAATATTGTTTCATAGAGCCATAATGCCTTTACAGTCTAAGTAAATTCCACAATAAAGTTTAGCTCCTACTCTGACTGTTCTTGGAATCTGCTGCATCCTGCACAAGCTGGAGAACACAAACTGACCCTGCAGATTTTACAGTCGTCCAATACAAAAGCTCAGTCCGCACAACCATCAGGAGTAGACGTGTCTGAGCATGTGCCATTTGATCCATGTAATGGGACGATGGTGAACTGGAGAGAGAGCACTCAGATGTTTTTATGGGGCTTGCAGCATTAGCATACTAAAGCCCATTTGCAGATGGAACAACTAAATTCAGCTGTGCACAAGTATTTCCTGAATGTCTCTATGAATAAAATCGTCCACCACATTACCATTGCAGTAGACTTGCAAGCAGTGGAATTATGGCCACATAAAGTTACCATTATAGAGCTGAGGATCTCTCTCATCCTCGTTTGATGGAGAAAAATAACATACCGTTAGCCACAACGCCACAGCAGACAGGCTACTGTAGGCTGCGTATGTCAGTCTTCATTTTACAGTAGCACGACTAGAGCGCCTTTGAGCCCGTTCTATCAGTCAATCTGGCTGCGATCATTAAAGCCACAGCTCATAGGCTGAAAACTACCTGCACTGTAAAAATATCCCTCACAGAATGACTCAAACATTCCTCGCAATTTCCTCCTCACTAATAGAAACAAGGCTAAATCAGACTTTCCTTTTTCAAAAACCCACACGGTGTATAAGTGCTTACAGTAAAGTCAAGTGTGGACGGTGGTGACCTAACATGATGACATCATCTTATTTTGACAGTTGCCCCATTTAATGTGGAAACGATTAAAGAGGAAGACAAAGAGGGATTTCACCCATTACCCATTAAAGTTAACCACCAAATTACATGGGATTTTATAGGCCATAAATAAGAAAATGCTGCTGGATTTTGCCCTCCTCTAGCCACTGTTGAACCTCCCCTGTGAATGTGTGTGTGCGCTGCCAAGCTCAGGGGGAGAGACTTCACCACGGGACTCACCCAACTCACTGCTGTAGACACCCGGCACACAGCACACACGGTTAGGACAGGCTTGGGCAGTAGGCACTGGATAATTCACACACATTCACTTTCAACATATTGAACAGAATTCAAGCCTCTCAAATTACAATCGTCTCTTAGCCAGCCACCCCTGGCAGGGATCATGTTAACAGTGCCGACTGTTGAATGCTGTAATTCCTGAAAAGCGATGGGCAAGCTTTTTACAGTTTAGTATTTCATGCAGCTCCCTCTCATCCATCCATGCAGCCATCACAGCAAAGGATCTCTCAGCACTTTCACCATTGCACCACTCATTCTCTGGGCCATTTGGTTGTGATTTACTACCAAAGAAGTTTACAGCAAATTGTTCCTTCCTCTCCTTTTTTCTTCATCTCTTCTTCCCCTGTATCCCCTTCCCATTCTGATCTGTATTATGGCATTTCATTGTGTTTTGTTTGTTTCCCTGTGACTGCTTTCATCTCCCAGTCTGTCTGGCCTCATATCATTTTTAAAGTGGACCCAAATGCTTTCCCTGGCACTTGCCAGCATGCGCTTCCAGTAAGTCTGAGACATAAATCGAATATTTGAAAAAAGACAAATAAATACAAGTGTAAATAGCCTCTTGGAAATGGCCTTAGCAACTTCTGTGTATAATTAGGCTGTCGTCTGTGAGTGTGCACATATGTGTCCGTGTGTGTATGTGCCTGTAAGTCTGTGTGTGTAAGAGAGAGAGAGAGAAGAGTAACAAGAGTAGCAAGATGTTAGCAACTGTGTTTGTGTGTCTGCATTAGTGTCGAGTGACTAAATGCCCTTTTAAACCAATGTATGAAATGTTCCTGGTGGGCTGGAAATGACTTAGAATCCCCAAGGGATGGTTAAAGGGTCTTTTCCGTGTTGGCAGACATCATAGTGATGACCCCCCCCCCCGACCATCCAACGCCCCCACACCTCCAGCACCAACAAAAACACCGCTATGGGTTGGCATTTACCTTATGGCTTTGTGTCTTACTGATTCACTGCTGTCTGGCTGTGACTCCAAATGAGCTTCCAGGAACACAAGAGAACGAAGGATACAAAAAAGACAGACAGAAAGAATGACATATTTGGCATTGTGGAAGATGATTCACAGAAACCAATACATGTCTGGCATCTGCTGTGAATGTCATAACCATGATGAGATGATGGGGCAACCCCTTTGTTTTTCCTTTCGTTGTTTGTTTGTGCCTGCGTGTGTGTGTGTGTGTTCGATCATACACCAGTATGTGTTTTATGCCAGTGTCGCCAGTGAGTTGGCACATTTGCCATGTTTATGTGTGGGTATTGTGTCTGCACTGAGTGGTCATTGTATTCCAGACATGTGGTATATTCAATGCCGAGTGATTCACTCCTACCAGCATCTGTTGTCTACCTCTACAGTCTCTGAGAGGTCTGATTAACACCACACAACTGACCCAACCGGAACTGACCGGACCTGACCAGATCTGACCACACCTCCGTAAATACAACAGAGACAACAGGATGGAACCAAGACAGAGGAAGCAATCATCCCCTGCTACAAATAACACACATCACAGCACAGGCAAAAATATTTTTACTAGTGTGATTTCTGGAAAGAAACATTTTAGTGACCTTACCAGTGCACCAAAAGGCTATTTCTTATATTTATGGCTGATCTCTGGGGCGTCATTGTTATGAACCTCAGTTTAGTGAAGAGGAGACAGACACACAGGCAGCTGCAACACTCAGAGGAAGCCGAGTCATTACGCTCATCTCAATCAACAGACCAAGCACTTAGGCAGTGTTTAACTTTGTAAGCTACAGTTTATTTGCTGATCATTTTCAGTAAGTTACACTTTTTATCCCCAAGTTCACTATTTTCTTTTTCAGTAATTGGAGATAAATCTAAAATTCCGTATTGTGCAATCCTAAGATTTGATTGTGGTATGGCAGTAGCGTTGCCAATGTCAACTTCCCAGAATGCCACTCCCAGAGGCAAAGGGAAAACAAGCGTCCTCTGCTTTGAAACTGATATTGTAATTCTAATAAAATCATTAAAATAAAAGTACTGTAAATTCTCAAATAGTGCCAGAATTAGGGCCTTCGTTTACCTCAATGGAAGAAAGAACCAGAACTGGAGACAAGCTATTATTAGAGATCGGACATTATTCCCAGTTTCTTTGTTTATATTTGATCATATGTTAGCGAGAAGCCTCACTGTTCCATTGGGTTCCCATTTGTTGTGTTAATTTGGATTTTTGCTGCAGCTCTCGGTGGATGAAAACGCAACACTTCCTTCATCTGTTTCACATTAAAACTGTTACAGTGGTTCAGGACGCATAATCCCTTCCCTGGAGGGCTTTTATTGTGAAATATCTGCAGGAAAGGTTTCGTTAACAGCAGCTTAACTTTGGGACACAATGGCAAAGTAAAGTCATATCAAATGAATTCAGTGAGTGGGAACATATTTCTGTTATGTAAAAAAAGAGAAACCCAGAGATGCAGAGTGGGGGCCGAGACATGATTATGTTGTTGCACTGATGGAATGAACACTGTGGGATTATAGATTATGCTAAACTGACCATACAAGCCACTACAGTCCATGTACTGATAATCTAAAATAAAGTTTTGACCCTGTTTTTCCCAGCTTTTATTCGTTCAAATAGGCTTGACTAAACTCTGAAATGGACACAAATAACATTCAAAGAGGCAAAAAGTTTTTTTCACAAGTGTTTCTGTCTTTCACAAATTTTTCTCACAATCAAATAAGCGATCAGCATTTCACTGAGAGGTTGCTTGGGAAATGTGTATAAAAGCGGGATGTGCACGCCTCATTTCTTCACACAGCTGTTTAGGAGAATACAATTGTAATCCTTCAATTAAAACAATGGCTTTTCTCTGTTTAGGAAAATACTAACATGTCGTAGCACCGCTTGCACCGATCTTTGTGCTGCCATAAAAGTAGAGCCCACAAACAGATTATGTTTTGGTTTATTCTGCTTCATCGTGCTGCATCGGTTTCAATCAAAACACGGTCTTCAGGCTAACAAAACTTTTCATGTCAGCCATCTTGTGGAAATTACAAGTAGGATTTGTTTCTTGTAAGAAATGTAATTGAGATATTTAGATAGCCTCTCTGGAGACACAATTTGAAGACTGATTTATTGGAAATGAAGTGAAAGAAATAGAGGATAGGACACCATGATTTGGATTATTCCCATTTTTATATTTTACAGTAATCCTGATATCTGTAGTATCCAATATTTCTGTTCCAAAGCTTTCAGAACTCATAAGAGCTCACAATTCAACGTATTTAGTTATCATTATGCTGATGATACCGGTGTATGTGGCTTCTCTTCTCCCTTTAATGTTTTAGGTGACCAATACATCAATGTGACCGCTCGTGGAGATGCTGCCTCAGTCAGCTGCTTCCATGAGATCTGGGGAAGATCAGTCACAAGCCCACGCAAATGCAAGTCCTTGAGGAGGCTGTGAAAAAAGGCAGCAGTATTTATCCCACTTGTGGCTGTTTTCAGGACTGGGAACAATGCTGTCTTTATGGTGTGGTTTTATCTCTCTCCGGCCACAGCCAAGAATGGTTGCTGTCTTGTGATGGCCACTGCATAAATCAGTTTTGGTGCTCTCACTTGGCAATGTAGCCGGGCAAGAGTTAGATAAGATGAGGATGAGGAGGGAGAAGGGAGAGGGGAGAGACGGGATGGGGTAGGTCATGAAGACTGACGGAAGAGTTTTGTAGAAAAATTGATAGAGAAGGAAAGATGAGGACAGAAATGCAAAGAGAGAGGGGGGGGGGGGTGCAGGAAAGAGGAGGAGGTCTGGCTATTAAACAACCAGTACAGTGTGTGCTTTTAAGAACAACTCATCCCTCCAACCACCTAAGCTCCTTTTGAATAACTTACCATAAATAGAGGTTTACAAATCGACTTATTCATCAAAGGGGGATTTCATTACAAGGGCCTGTGAATGAGGCAGAATGAGGTGTTCCTCCAGATTACAACTCCTCAACTTGGTCTTTGAGGATTAGGGGGAGTACAATAGAGTACAATGGAGTCAGCCAGGGTGGGTTCTGCATATAAGTATTCATAGGAATCAGCAGAGGGGTAGATGAAAACTACATGTTTTCCTGCCCATGTATTTCGGGAGAGCCTCTCCAAACCAAAGCTGAATATTACTGTCTGAATATATGAACAGAGATATTTAACTTGGCTAAGAAGATTACTTTTCTAAACGACGTTAAGTGGCTCAGTCAACATTTAGACTTTTTTTTTCCTCCGCAGACAAACTGTACTGACTCAGATAATAGCAGTTGATTAACATCCAAGAGCTGAACAAAGCGCATTTATCAGATTCATTCACAGAAATGCAGATCATAACTTGTGCGCATGCTTGTCTCCGTGTGCGAGCTCCTGTACACACACACACACACACACACACACACACACGCAGTACTCCTTGATGCCTCAGTAACCCTTCATTAAGGCTAGAAAACACAGGCAAAGTGAGGAGACAGGCCATGCTTTGTTAAGCTGCCGAGGGAGTTAAGTGATGCTGCTGAGCGTGTGTGCTCAGTGGATTAGTCTTAACTGTCTTTGGCGTTGATGAGATTTATCATAAAGGCATAATGTCATAACCATATCATCAACACAATGGCTCCTCAGCCACGATTAAAGGAGATTTGGTGTGCCGAGGTCTTTGAAGTCTCAGACGAGGTACACAAACACTGAAACATTATCCTGTCGCGAGTGAGACAGAAGTACACCAGCTATCGAAGAAATGAATAGAACGAAAGAATGGCATGAATGGTGAATGGGGGAGGTCGATACTGTGGATGCCCACAGGAACCCACGAAGTGCATTCCCATTCACCTTCCATGTGTGTGTGTGTCTGTGAGTATTTGCGTGTCTGTTTGATGAGATGCTAGAAAAATGTGACGTAGACACAGCTGTATTGGCTGCAGTGTTATCACAACCTGCTACACAGCACTACAAGGAAACAACAGCTCCTTTGTGAACATGTGTGTTTATGCGAGGTAGAGAGAAACAGGGAGAGAGCTTTTTGGCAGGCCTTATTACCATACAGCCCCGCTCTAATCCTGCCCTTCCTCTCTCCACCTATAATATGGCTGCATATCCGTTAGCCACGCTACAGACGGAGAGGAATCTGCAGCAGAGGAGAGGGCGATCAGAGGGCGCGTAATTGAAAACACACAGAGAGCACTGACTCAGAGAGCCCAGCTACCAAGGGAAGGTGCAGTGTGTATGTGTGTGTGTGTGAGTGTGTGAGCGTGTGTGTGTGTGTGTGTGTATGTGTGTATGTGTGTGTGTGTGTATGCAAGGCATTGAGCGAGAAAGCCCTGATGAACAAAGGTTTGAATTGCGAAAGAGACAAACTCACTCTGCGTGACATCTGACTAAATACTTTCATTGTTTCTCCTGCCGAAAACAAGTATCAAGTATCGCGGCTGGGAGTGCAAAGAGACAGTGTTCTGAGACCTGCCTCGTTAACTTACCCCAACGTGTGCTCACGCTAAAAGAATATACACAGTAACGAGTCAATTCACATGATATCGAGTTTTGACATTTGCCAGTGAACAAACTGCCATTGGGCTGAAATACTTTCAGCTGCTGCAAACCCAACTTTTACTCATTTTCTTGAAATGAGTGGAATCCCCCTCGTGGTTTGCCTTGTTTTGAGAAAATTCCTTGATTTCTAGAAACGTTACTGAAATTGAAGAAAAACTGGAAATAATTATCTCGACTTGCTGAATGAAATTTTGACTTTTTTCAGAAAAATGTGAGTCAGAGAAAAATAAAGAGTAAGACGGATGCTAAGGTGAGTATTTTTGCACTGTTTTCCTTGTGTGTCAGTGTGTCTGTGTACACCTACTGTGTGTGTTTCAGTGTCTTTTAACACCAATTCACCAGCAGCGAGGAGAGAAAACAGTGTTTGAAGACTGTTTATTCGTCTGAAAGGGTAAAACAATGTAACCTTGTGCACTACTACTTGGAAGCATCCTGAGGCCTCTTGGAAAGATTTAGTACTCAGAGAAAATGCGATTGATACCGGGGAGAACTTGAGGTTTCTTTCACAGAGGTCTGAAATATGCTCCCGGCATTCAAGCCACGAGGATGAAAAGCTATTGGACCAGGGAGCTAATTTAAATCGAAAAATCTGTGGCTATATGGTTGAATTCTATACTCCCTGTATCACATTTCAAATGACTCCAGTGCTTGAGTGCAATTCAGCGTTTGGATTGTTTGATTGTTTGGGGCTGTCTGGGCTCTCAGTCATGTGGCAGTGCTCCTCGGGACACAGGCCAAACTCATAGCATATGTTGGAAGGGTATGACAGGAGTTCAGTGAGTATGTGTTTTTGAAGTGTACACACACAGACACCCACACACTGAGAAATGGCCTTTGTTTGAACGATATGTTTTTGGCAAACATTCACACACATTCATGAATAATGAATGCATGTGTGTGTGTGTTAGTGTCTGCACAATGACACACACACACACACACACACACACACACACACACACACACACTTTCTCTCTTTGTCTGTGTGTTTTACACATACCTAAGCACACACAAAATTCAACAAAAAACACAGAGGGCAATTTGTCTTAATTTTTGAGCTTTCCTTCGTAATCTTTGAATAGAAAGGTCAAAGATGTCTGATATGTTGATCAGGACGCTGATATCATCTATCTGCATCATTTGTGCGAATGGGGTTTGTTGGATGTGTGTGTTTGTGTCTGTGTCTGTGTCAGCGTGTGGGTTTCCATCCCACATTGTTGCAGACTTCTGCCAAACACACAACCATGTAAGGTAAAATTCGCCCATCCTGGATGTGTGTTTTTTCGTGAACATTAATATCTCAAACATCTGTGCACGTCTGTGGTTGTGAGTTGGCAACCTCTCCAAAGTTTGCCGTGGACCCTGCGACATGATCAAAAACATATTTGTGCCAACCTTATCTTAAGAGTGGCTTTTATCCGCCATGCTGACTGCTGCTCTGGTATTTTTCTGTTTCTCATTCTTTCTTTCCCTCCCTCCTTCCTCCTCTTTTCCCTCCATCACTAGTCTCAAGGATTTCCTCTATTATTCACTTGTTTTTCCCCCCTTTTCTCTGCTTTCCCTCTCACTCTCTCGCTCCCTTTCTTCTTCTTGCTCCCTGTTTGATTCAGGATGTGCCAGTTTGGGTGGTGAGGATGGAGCTCCCCAGACCCTGGAGGGGTATTGGAGCCGTAGGAACACTGGTCTCCGCCTCTCCATGCGTCGGCATTGTGAGCGTGGGCTAATCGTTAGAGCGAGGCCTCAAAGAGAGAGGACAAAAGGTCACGGTGGGTCACTTTGGCGTCCTAACATGAAAGGAGCTCCCAGTTTCAATGAGGATTAACCAAAAATTCCATTGACTGCAACACTATGGGAGCTGCCAGCATCTTATACATGTGAATTCCCCACCCATATGAAAGTGCCTTCTCTCCTCTCGTCTCCTCTTGTCTCCTCTCGTCTCCTCTCATCTCCTCTCATCTCCTCTCGTCTCCTCTCCTCTCCTTTCCTCTCCTCTCCTTTCCTTTCCTCTTCTCTCCTCCCTGGCACACATGCAGTCACAAACACACACAAACATGCACGCAGACAAACACACAATGCACACATCATTCAGCAGGGAGTTAAATGAGTTCAGTGTCGGCAGCACTAACGGTCAAACCCTGCCCCTTGACCCCTTGGGTGCCTGTCATTGAGTCTGTGTGTGTGTACGCGCGTGTGTGTGTGTGTGTGTGTGTGTGTTTATTTGTGAGTGCATGTGAGGGAATTAAAGTGTCTGTGTGGCCAAAGACAGATTAAGGTCCCCACAGCAGAGCTCATTTAGAGGTTAATGTGTCAGTGAATGAACTGAATGTGCATAGCTTTATGGTGCTATGAGGTGAGATCCCCAGGACACTGGCATGCCATACCTCCGAAACAAGGCCACTTGATTGAGACAGAGTGGTGCATTATATCCTCATGTGCTCTGTCATGGAGGATGATAAACTGGGATCAAAATTCAGGCTATTGTTTCACACCAGATAATTACACTAAGGGTGAAGAATGGAGAGAATGAGAGAGATGAATGAATGAAAGGATGACAGTATGAAGAGGTTACTGAACCATGGCTGTGCCCTCTGTGTAAATGTACAGACCAAGGGGCCCACAGGCAGTGCCTTTGTGACCTTAAGGCTTGTCCAGAATGTACACTCAGTTCCAATCATCTCTGTTTTTTACATGGAGGCCGACAGCGGGGTGCTGCTTGGCTGGCTTGGCACCCACTTCGTGTCATGCGTAATGTTTAATAGCTGCATTCCTTCCTGGAAGTAAAGCTTTACATGCCCATATATCTAGTGGGTCATTATGACAGAGGCAAGATCCTTATTATCATCCACGTCACAATTCCCCCAACATGAACTTCAAACACGTTCCTGTAACTTGATGGGTCGATCATGCAGAACCGAACCCCATTCAGGTCCATTCCTTGAGCTCCATTGTTTATGACATGTTTTCTCATACTTGGTGTAAAGGAATAGCACCTGATAGAGTGCTGACTAATGACAAATCCTCTAGTCAAAGACAAAAAGGCTGCACAGTCAACTCTTCATTCAGCTTCATGCAAGCTCAGATCTAGGTGATGGGTTTTTATAAATGCACAATTTGAATTTTTGAACCTTTGTAATATCCCAGATGTACAATCAAGTGTAATGAGCGCTATTTTAACTTGCAAAATATTGTTATTCAAAACACAAATAAGTCATAATGCGTTCCTTATCTGATAACGACTGATTCATACCTCGATTATATCTTCACATCATTTTTAACATTTGGCTGCATTATGTAAGAGAAACGAGGAAGCCCAGAGGGCCACTCAAGCATTCAGAAGTGTTCTATTTACAGTGAAGACTACACAGGGGTTAGGTTTGACTAAGAATGTTGTAGCAGTAACAAATAGTTTTCCTCAAAAATTTCCTGCAAATCAGAATAAAATCTGGAAATTCTTTGCTAAGCCTGTTGAACTAAAGGCTCCGGGGAGCCCTGCGCACATATGTGTCACTGATTAATACTGCAGGCTTTCCCAAAAAATGTGAGGCAGAGGAAAAAAGAAAACACCAACTATCAAAAGAAAAACATAGATTTCCCATCATCATCCTCTCTGTCACAGGCCAATGGTAAAAGTTCTGGGAAATAAGTCTTTCTGTAAAAGCTCATGATTCAGTGGCCAACACTGCGTCAGATACAGAAGCATCGGTGGCCACTGATCGTCATTTACTATTATACGTGTGTTATGCGTAAGCAACCACGATAATGGAGATGATAATGTGCTTTAATTCTGAAGCCAAAAGCTGTTGTTCATTTCCAGTGTTCATAAAAAGCAGCATACCAGCATGCAGAGTCACAGGAATAGAAGGAAAATGTGCGCCTTCTGATATAGTGGTGGACAGGAGTGATACTGTGCCCCCTTTGTGCACTCTGAGGCTGTGTCGGGTGCAGAGATAGGGAATGGGGCCCTGTGAATCCATGGCACAGGGGAAGGCAGGCACAGAGGGTGAAAAGAAAGGGGCGGACCTGAGTGCCAGCATATGTTACTCATCAACAGAGAGAGCATGGTGATAATCAGGGCTGGGCTTTGATTACTGACATTCTTACAGTGTAGTCTGTGAATGATGTATTATTACATAGATGCTGTGTGTTATTAGGTGGATTAGGTGGCCATGGTTACATTACAGTGCCATTCATAACCACATTTTTTTTTTTCTATCGTCAGCTCAAATAGGAATGACGCCATCATGACACTTTCGGTGACCCACTCACTCAGCTATGCAAGACCTTTGAAATATTTGTGCTTTCCTATCCTGTTCTGCATAAACGATTTGGCCTGCAAGATGCATTCTGCTGCCTTTTATGATCTTTATTGCCGTCTTTGTATTGTTTTATTCAATATCCTCTCAATCTGTCTACACTGGTTTGCAACTCAATTCACCACAGACTTTCACTGAAAATAATAGCAGATGAGTGCTTGACATAGTAATACAGAGGCACTAAATTGCACAAAAATAGACTGAAATTTGGACTGACTATTGGCAAGGATTCACTATAAAATTTAAAATGTCTTGAATTTGAATTTGTTTTTTCTTTTTGAAAAGACACATCCTACCTTCACTTAAATATGCAACTTCTGCCGCTACGGGTCTCTCAATCAAAACAATAACAAAAGACGGAGTTTGATGATGTGAAGTTGCATGGCATCATGGGAGTTGTTGTCTTAAACAACCAGCTTCTCCCAGTTAGGATTCCTTCAGTGTCCATTGTTCAGGAGGTTTTTACTGGGAGTTGAATTATCCATAGAGGTCTCTTTCTCTCCAAAACACATGTACAAGGGGATTAAAACCTGTAAAACATTGAATAAAGTAATTTTACATAAAATATCAGTGTTTCTCTGATGCTGTTCAGTGGACACAGGACGTAATGAGAGGCTGCTAGCCGAGCTGCTGCTAACATTTGCTCAGCTTGTTTCTCTGGCAACTTAAGATCCAGATGTTCAGAAGGTTTTTACCGGGAGCTGAATTATCCGCAGAGGTCTCCTCCTCTCCAAAACAAACGTATACAGGGATCAAAACCAGTAAAATACTGAATAAAGCAGTTTCACAAAAAAAATCAGTGTTTCTCCAAGGCTATTCGGCGGACACAGGACGTCCGGGAGCGGCTCTGTGTGAGCCAAGCTGCTGCTAACATTTGCTCAGCTTGTTTCTCTGACAACTTGATCCAGACATCCGATGACTAAAATCCTTCATCTGGCTAAAAGATAAACGGCCAAGTTCATCATAAAAATGTGCCTTAAAACTGAATAAAAGTCCATTTATAACAGTTTCTGGTGGACAACCACAATGCCAACGTATTATTTTGTACGTGTATACTCTTTGGTAGACGCTATTGTGGTGAACAACCACAACGCTGATGTATGTATACCCTTTGGTAGAGGGGGTATGACGCCATTGACAGACGATCCAATTAAACAGACCGTTACCTTGATTAAAATTACAGATTGCTCTGGGTTTGAAAATAGTTGGAAACATTTGGGATAATGTAAGTACGCAATTCAACAAAATATATAACATAGGTCTAGTCGTTTTTAGACATTTTAATGCAGAACAGTTACATATTATAGCTTTAATAGTAAAATGGCATGCTATGACAATGAGATGACCCTGACCAGAGACCAGTCTATTTTTTGCAGTCTTCAGGCTCCACCTCAAGTGCTAAAAGTACCAAGTCATGAGAAACACTGGTGAACATGTAGAGATAAAAAGATCAATTATGACAGTAGAACACAAATTGAAAGAATGGATGGCCAGATGAAATGGCCAAGACAGACACATGCACATACAGTATATGCACACACACCCACAAACACACACTTACACACACTGACACACCAATCCCCAAAAGGACAAACAGCTTTTGTTTCTGTCATGCGAGGCTCGGAGAGGCAGAGAGAGGCTTTATTGGAAAAAAGGGCTGTGGTGTTTTCCTCTCCAAAATCACTAGGGCTCATTAGAGAAGACATTTCAGAGCTGGAAAGGAGCACTCGACACATCACACTTCAAAACGCTGACCTATTTATGGGGTGACTTGTAGCATATCTATAAAACACATTACAGCCCCGTCACCAGGGACCAGTCCATACAATTGGGGGAAAATATGAACTAATCATCTTCTGAGGTTACGTACAGGGAAGGGAGGAGGGGATGATTTAGCTGTCAAATAGAGAATAACAGGAGCACCGCTCACACACATCAAACACACTTCAAATACAAGTGACGCACATATTCACACCCACTCAGACAAACACACACTGTTATTTGGGCACTGTGTATCCTCTGTGCACTAAATGTTTGATATATCCATATACTTTATATGTATGTGTGTATGAGCCTGTGGGCTGCTGCTAACAGTCTCCACACCACAAGCTTCCAGTCCCTGCTGATGGCTTCCATGTGTTGTGTATGAGTGGTGATATTTACCTTTTCCATGGCAAAGGAAGGGCAACCCGACACAGTGGCATCCCCCAAAATGCCTCCTTCTGCGAAAAGCCACCATAGAAAAAGAAACCATAAACCATTCACTTAGATGAGGTCATACATTTTTAGCATGGGTTACCCCAGTGTGGGAAACACAATATTACTGTGGATCATACAACTCTGTCTGCATTTCTGCAACAATACTGCACAGCATAGCGTCAAATGGACTCGCTCACTTGTCTTTACATTTGGATGTGGAGCTGCTTGGGTTTACAAAAACACTTTTCAAACTGATACATCCTGGACAGCCTGAGAAAATGTAAAAACACTCCGTTGTCTAAAATCATTAAAAACACGTTAATGAGTCACACCACTGCACTGGCGGAAATGGCGGCTCCGTTTACAGAGCTCCGCTAGCTTGTTGGGCTACATATCACCACCTCTTGACTTTGTACCACATTATAAATGAATAAATAAAGCTCTGTAAACTGAACCTTGTTCCTGCACATGCGTTGTGGCGCCTGCTGTACAAGGAACCTCTCTCCTGAGAGTTACAATCTTATCACTGTTATTAGCCTTTGGAGCCGTTTCCAAACAAACTACAGTAATCGTTCTCTTTGTGGTGAAGGAACATGTCACCCAGCACAGCATTGTGATTCATTGACGTGTTTTTAATCATTTTTGGAGAACAATGGAGGTCTACAACACAGAGGAATACGACATATCAGGCTTTGGATACACACACAGTAACTGGAAGTAGGATCAGGTCAATGTTGGTTTGGCTCTGCAAATGAGATTTGTTGACAATAAGAAAAATATAGAAAATCACCAGTCTTATCCTTTAGGGGATAATTCTACATTTTTCTTATTGTCAATATATCCCATAAAAAGCCCAAAACCAACAGTGTGTTAGTTTGTCTCTCAATACTTTCCAACTTCTCCAGACTTGCTCTCAGCACCAAGCCCATTGGTTCCTACTGAACACACGATTCTTTAAAAACAGGTCAAAGTTATAACCTTTCATTCATACTGAAGGCAAAATAATTTCGTAAAACAGCTGGGCACTGTGTTTTTTAGCAAACCTTGCTCAAAGAGGAGTGAATTGTGTATTTGTCGAGGACTGTTTTCAACCCCAGATTAATACATATTTGGTGCTCTAGTGCATATTTACAAAAGGATTTTCAGAAGCAGTGTGGCACATCAATGTTTTTTCAATAGTTTTTGAACAACAAAGGAGGCTCCACCATGTGAATATGTGTAACAGTGTAAATGTGAGGCGAGGTGTTGCCAATAAAAGGTGTGCATGCTCAGCTAATCCTGTCTCGGACAAATATGTTTTAATATCCTTTTTAATCAGGGAGTAAGAATATTCGCCTACCCTCCACATATGTTCCCACAGCACAGAAGCAAGTACTATATGTTCCTATCTTTCCTTGTATCAGCAGTGAAACTCCATCCCTTCCTCCTGTCTCGTTCCCACCTATCCAGTTCTGTCCAGTTGTGTTTTGAAAGGGTGGTTATATTCACTGTTATTGTATGATTTCACAGAACCTCTCCTCCCAGCCTTTGAAGCGGCGAAGAGCTGAACGAAGCTGAGCGATCCCTGCTGTAAGCCCCAGTCTGGGCAAGACCTGAGTCAGTCCCACCACCAGGACTCTTCCCTCTCTCATACTCGTCCACATTCTTCCTGCTCCTTCATGCAACTGGAACAAATTTATGTCAGCTCAACAGATTTTCAGGGCACTTTTGAGGCACACACAAGGCCGTTAGCCTGTTGAAGTTGACCTGAGGGTATTTGTCCTGGTTGAGGCCTTTGAAAATAAACAAGAGGACAGAGGAGCTTAGTCTTGTGAAGCGGTGAGATTTCAGGGGCAGAGGAAAACAACAATTACCCAAGGCGTTATGGACATTAAGTGCTGAATGAGAGCTGTCCAGAGGTAGGGCTCTCAGAGTAAATAAGCAAAGTGGGGATACTATCTGCCGTGCCACGGACATCGATGAAAGGGAGTAATAGAAAAACATAAATAAACTTTATCTGACTCGGCACTGACCTCCTTTGTCAAAGTGCTACCGCTGGGTTGGAGGTGTTGGGTTTCCGTCAACTAGGCTCTCTCTCTCTCTGTACTCAGTTTTCACACTATAATTAAGGCCCCCGTATTCTCGTATAAAGACTTAATGGTACAACGAACGCCTCTTTCCCAGTCAACAACGACCTGAGGTAGCCGAAAACAATAGTGCGTGTGTTTATAGGGAAGTGCAGCTGCGAGGGGATGGTGTATCAGTTCAGCAATGTGCAACAGGGTTGCAAAACTCTCTGTTTACGCTTCATCCGCCCACTCTGTCTTGGCTGTTTAATTTTTCTACTCTTTCGAGGATCTGGCAACAGGGCCGATCCAGTCTAACCTTGAATGCTCCACTGACCTTCGACTGATGAGGTCCCACAGGCTTAAAATCCTCTTCAACACACGGCAAGACGAAGTGTTCTTCTACATATGCATCTCCTCACTTAAACTCCCTTGTCCTTTAATTATTTACTTTTCCCTGTGTTTATCCAGCATCTGAGCTCACCAGAACACTCCCCATCAACATACTTCAAAATGAAAATAAGGTAATCCCCTTGACTGTTTCAATTGCAAATATGAAAGAGTGATATGTGAGAAAAAGAACCTTTAGGGAAACAATTAGTCCAAGGCTGTGTTTTAGTTGGTCCTAATTAACACCCCAGTTAATGGCTTCACATAGGTCTGTTTGCTGTAAAAGACAAAAGAGCTGTTATTCACCCCTAGGTACCCCATGACCTTGTAAACAAACAAGAACTACAAAAGCTGTGGCAACCTTTAATTTCTGCCCGCCACCACAAGATGCCGAGCATTAGAGCGTTGATGAGAGTCTACAAAGTCTAGACCATTTTTAGGTTATTTTACCATAACCACACACTATACATTCACATTTTCCTGTTTTCTGCTATGAACACACACACACCAAACACAAATTATGCCCATCAGTAACCAACTGCCCTCACTCTGTGCCTATTTGGTGTTTGAAGCCATGCAAACAATAGTGATTCTAGGAACTGGGGGATATCAGTGCAAGCCAATTGGCCCTGCACAGACACGCACAGTTAGCACAGCAAGGAAGAGCCTTGGCCTTGCCACTGCTATAATGTTGTGGCTCACTGGGTCACCATGAGTTCCTAATGACCCAAACAAATACATCCTCTATCCCTGTGAGCCTCATCTGCCTGGTTTTGCTGCTATTGATTCTATTTTCCCAGTTCGTGCCATCTCATGTGCCAGTGTTGATAGAGGATGTTTATGAGCAATTACCAACAATTACGGTTGTCAAACGCGCTCCATTTGCATGAGAATGTTTTTTTAATTGTGTTTGTGGTAGCACCCAAGCATGAGAAGGCTTTTGTCACAAGAAGATTGGCTGTAGCCCCCAAACATGAAATTAAGATGTATGTGTATGTAACCCTGACCCAGATACAGGAGCCCAGGTGACTATGCGACATCATACCACCAACACAACAACACAATTAATACCTACAACATCAAGAAAATCACTCCAAGTCAAAAATTAAAAAAAAAAGAAATCATATAAAAAAATTACATACAAATACACATTTAAACTAGGATTGAAAGCTTATACACTTCCAAATCTCCCATAAAACTTTTTAAAAATTTCATAATTTTAAAACTGTGGTCATTAATTATTATCTTCATGTGCTATGGTAACTTATTCCACTTCCTGGCACCACAGATCCTAAAAGAACAGATACATTTGTTGGTATTAAACCTCTGCAAGTTCAAATTGGCAATACTAGCTCTGGTCTGGAGATCATTAGGTCCTTAAACTCAGTGAAGGTCTCAGAGGCTTTGTTGTTATAAAAAGTCAGCCTGACATTGGTACAGTTATGTCACAAACTAACACAGGGTCAAATGCTGTCTGACAGTTTTACTACAATAAAAATAACTGTCTGCTTGAGTAAATGCTGATCAAGGGTCAAGATATTGATGAATGGGCAAGAAATCTCCTTGTATATCTTAATAATTTGTGATTAAGTGGACAATAATTTGATCAGTAACATCTAATTAGATATTTGTTTTCTAAGCATGTAGTTACACTTCGGTGAGCAGGTAAGTTTGAAATACCTGCAAACATAGATCACCACCATACATTGTCAGTACTCTTGGCAAATCATGAAACCATAATGTCAGAATACTGTAGCTCGCTGGTATGCAACGCATTAGGTTAGCTCTCTCACGGTTTCTCACTTTTTCTTTCTCCTCTCTTCTTCTGTTACTGGAATAAAGTCAGGTTTTCTGCTCAGTGGTTGTCCAACCTCTGCTGCTATTTCAGAGGAGCAAGATCCAAGCGAAGCAACTCACTCTGGCCCATCTCACATGCACATACACACATTCTGACCTGCTCTTAAATATATAGATAACCAGTGATACGGAGATAGACACACTCACAGGAACCCACTCTCCTTAGCTGGCAGGACTGTCAGTTCCCCTCCACAGCACGCACATTGTTGGCAGGTGGAGAAGCTGAGGAGGAAGGGCAGACGTGCTATGGCCCCATCTCCAGTCTCCTTCAATATTTCATAAGGAACCTTTCTCCTGTCCCCTGGAGCCCAGCGGCCTTCCCCTGCATACAGCATCAATTCTTTATTCTTCCACTGCAAACAGCTGTCACTCGTCTCCAAACAGGAAATAAAGGAAGTTCCAAAAACCCTTTTGCATACTTTTACTAAACTATTTGCCCTGATCATTCATTTCCTCTGGGCTTCCCGCAGTGCTATGCTTTGTGCCGCCTTGGGAGTCGTTGAAATGGACAGATTTATGTTTGGCCTTCTAGCAATGAATGTTGTGGTCAGTAAACAGGTACAGTGAGTCTAGTACTTTCATACTATTCCAGTTTATGGGGAAAATTACTGAAATGAAACCAAGTCAGAACCAACATGTAAACCTAGTTGGGGAATTACAGGAAAACATTGTATGAGTTATGTCATTGGACTGCACTTACCAAAGGGCTTATCATATCTAGACAGCAATGAGGGATGAGATGGGCAATACAGTTCAAGCCTAATTTTATATTTGTGTACAGTCTATGAGAGTCTCCATAGCCATCTCAAAAATGCTGCATGTCTCTAAGAGGCAGGAAAATTGTTGAAAGGCTCTAGGAAAAACTGCCGGGGAAAAACAGTTCTCTGAGATGCTCACAGTCACTACGCAATGCTACTGCTGGGAAATATGAATAAACATATAAAACACAGATTGAAAAACCCACCAGGAAAAGTCACGGTCCAGCTAGAATACTCCCACAAAGTATAGTTTAGTTCTTTGTTGTGGTAATTTATGAGTTTATCCTCCCTTTCTGCCATTGTAAGCAATGATGTCAACTAGCTCCACCTTTAAAAGTGACGGTGACAAGCACAGTGTCCCACTAAAAGTTGAATTGTTTTTACTAAGATGCAAGTACCACAGGTAAGTCAAATTCAATCATGTTTTTTTTTCACAAAAATTGAGGCTCTCAACTCAACTTCTACTTTGGGGAAGTTTTGAGAATTATTGTTTGAAGGAGTAAGGAGTTGTTATGGCAAAATAAGCACCTTTGCTGCTTTATCTTCTCCCACTTTTTCTTCACCCAACTTTCTCCCCCTTGACAAACTTTGTCTTGTTTTTTTTTTTTTGTATATTTGTTTTTTTGGCTCTAATATTTGACTGGACTAGACTAGACAGCAGTGATTGTGAAAACCAAATCAAAGTGTTCTTACAGAAATCTATTGGCGTCACAAATAGTGCCTTCAAGACTTTCTACAGAGTTATATACTGTCTTCTGGTTATTATTTTATTGCAAAGTAATTAGAAAATCTGATTTATTATCTGATTCATTATTATATTAAATCTTAAATATTTTCATTTAGTCTCAGATTAAATCACAAAATGAAATTGTGAAATGTCATTGAAAAAGAAAAAACTATTAGCGGTTAGCAAACTCTTTATCTGATATGTGTGTGTACGTGTAACAGAGAGCAAACATATTAGCCATTAGTTTTGTTTTTTTTTTTAAATTACCTACAACAGCTGAACTCAAACTAACAGCCTTGGTTAAAGAGAGCACAGTGACTCAGCAGTTTGTCCTCTCAGCTGGAAGGTTTTGTGTTTGAAGCCCTGACATGTGTTCAGATTTCCCCTACAGAGTGAAATGTCTGTCTTTGGGTTCATCCTGCAATGTACTGGCAGCCTAGTTCCTGGCCTTTCACCTAATGCATGCTGGGTCAGGCTCCAACTTGGCTGTTATTGGGACTATGAGTAAGCAGTTAGAGGGAAAAAGATAGATGGATTGACCTGGTCCCACCAAGAAAGGGAAGCCACTTATCACACATTCTGTGAAATAAGTTATTTTATTTACCGACAGAGCGAGAGAACATTATATTTATGTTGCACTTATGACAAATATTTAATGGTCTGAAATTGCTGTATGGTTTTGGCAGCAGGCAGAAAGCTTTATGACACCCCGGTTGAAGTAAAATGTCAGCAGACATATTTCACTTGATGCAAAAACAACCTCCATTGGCCTCTGTCTAATTATTCAGAACATTTTTACAAGCTTTAATAAGTATGTTTATGTTTCTGACAGCTCCCTCTTCTTTGTAACTGGAGTTCAGTTTTGGATAATGTGTCTCAGACGGGGATTTAGGAGCAGATTTACAGTAATAGTTTTTAGTCAAAGCAGCGTTACACAATTTTTGACTGCTAGACAGTGGAAAGACTTTAAAACTTGCTCAAAAACAAACGTTTGAGATGCTGTCACCTTATCAGGTTGTTACAGCTGCTAGCAAATAGTTGTCGACTTAACGTATCCAGCAGACACAGAGAAACATGAAAACAGAGTTGTGTTTCTGGCCATGCAATAAAGTTTAGTATTTGCAAGTCTTTTAGCTCTGGTTTGGTCTCATCCAACTCCTGAGAAAAATATTTCTGTTTTTAGCTTGCTAGCTGCTCCACTTTTCTCACCGGCCATTGGTTTATTTTAGCTCTCCCGTTTTGTGCTGGTATCAGGTAACATACACTTGACTTATCTAGAGATTTAACTGATGGAAATAGTTGCTTGTAGATTTACATGGTGGGTTCGTTCTCGGTGGGTTCTACACTATAAGCACCTTTTCCATCTAGAGAGTTTAGATAAAACTTAGATAAAGGTTCATTTGAGTACAAGCTAAAAGTGTCACTAGATGGTAATATACAGTATAAATATATCAGCTGTAACAGAAAAAACAATATACGAAACAATATGCAGATGAACATAGCTTATACCGCTAATACCATGTGTTTGATTTTTAATTTTGTCCTTTTTTAATGCATTTTGCCAAATGAGATATAAGAATCACAATTGTATTCTTCATCATTCATTGTTTTTAATGTTTTCAGTCAATGCAAAGACATTTAAACAGTTTTTCTAACATCATGGTTGCTGTTAAAATTTATGTTTTCTTTGTAGGACAGGTCTGTCTACCTCAGGGTTTTATACAAAACATACTGCACATCTTCAGGCAATAGTCTTTAAGTCTATCAGATGGAGTCCATCTGTGTATTTGTCATCGTTGACGTTTTGCTGGCCTGTCTCCTCCATGCTTCCTCTCCTTTGAGGCGGAGGGGGATGAGACACAGATAGGCCGTCCCATAGAGGACCTGATCACAGAGATGGAGGAATGACAGAGAATCAAAGATAAGAGAATAAAAGAGATGAAAAGATGAAAGGAGGTAATTTCTGCGTCACCAGCTGAATCACTCATTAGATCAGACCACATTCTCAGAAACGCCCAACATTATGAAAAGACCGGGTGGTGTGTCGCTTTCTCGTCCAATTTTTCTCTTCAGCATTTGGCGCTGTTCACTTTATACATCCCTGCACTCTTGGTGACCAGTGCATTTGCGGCTACTGGAGTATTCTGTGACGTAGATGACAGTAGAGAGACATACATTATGCTGTCATTGTCTGTCAGTCACCACGTTCCTCTCTCTCCACTCTAGACAACCCAGGCTGAAGAGCTCTGTCACAATCGATGTGAGTAACAAGCCTAATTGTTTCAATTCAGCATCTGTGGTTACAATCTATCTGGAATTTGAACTTACAGAGTGACAAGGTCACATGATAAGATGTAGTGCGCTTTTAAATAATAAATACCATTGGTCTCAAGATGAGGAATGAGGTGACTGGTGACTGTGTAGCCACGGAGGGGAAGCAATGGTTCAACGTCAAATCACAGCAAACAGGCCGCTCCGAATAAACCTTCAGCCCCTCGGAGCGGAAACATGAGTCTGCTTCTGCTGAGACATGCCGGATTCACAGAAATCCTCATAGAGCGGAGGGATGGGAAAGGAGAGTGAGGTGAAAAAGCAAGCAGGGAGTGAGAGAAAAATGCAGGAATAAAATGGATAAAGAGGTGTTAGGAGAGAGGGATTGATTTCATAAACCCTTTACCCCCTACCCCATCACCCTGTGCAATCCTCCAAGGTTAGGTCTCTCCATCTGGCATGTGGACTATATAGGCCAGAAGGAAGGAAACGGCAGGGGAAGGAGGATGAGAGCAAGATACCTTCCCCACTCAGCTATTATTCTTTGTTAACCAGTTTTTAGCACTGCTCAGCCTCTCTGGTGGTTTTCATTAAGAAAGGAATCACCTTGGTTTTGCCAGGACCCCTAATCAAAACCAGACGCCTTGGAGTTTTTAATTGAAGCAAGATGGACCTCCACGTTGTACACAACTGGCTTAATGTGACAACTTATCCCATCACTACAACAGTGTTTCCCAACGGACCGGGGAGAAAAACATCCCCTCAATGAGGGAAATCTAGGGGGTTTGTTAATATCCCTCTGATTTCAGAGGGCTGTTATTGTTGAAACAACTCCAGACTGCTCTTTACTACCACATCAGCCTCTACTTCTGCATTACATTATTTGCATTGTGTTTGAGCCTTGTCTTTTCCTCGTCGGGTAATGTTATGACCATTAGTACAGTACCGTGGCGGCATGTGTCTGGTTCTGGCTGTTTTCGAAGCCCGAGCAGAGTGGAGCTTGGCAGTGGGAGAGCGAGGAACACATTGTGTGACTGTGTGTCCAGTACTAGCCAGCTCTCTGGGCAGGGGAGCTTGCTTTTAGCTGAAAGAAAACAAGAGTCTGAATGAAAACGACAAGCTCAGAGCTGAGGATGTTTTTTTAGCTACAGCCAAAGCACCAGTTCCAGTTCTTGCTGTAACCCTGCCATAAAGATAGTGTTTCATTCAGCTTTCAGTCTTTATATAACCAAGGCCACTACTGAGTTTTTTTTTTTTTCCTCATTCTCTCACATGTTGACAGTTCAGTTGAACCAAAAAATTGCACAGGGACAGATAATCTACCTGCTTCCTTCTCTTTCCCTGCCCCTTTCCCTAATCCCCTGAGAGTGTTTGGATTTCTTTGAAAAACAATATTAATAATTTGGAAATGTGGCTCCTCCGGCTCCTGCTGTGTGCTTTTCTTTCTTTGCTCATTTCCTTCTCAAAGCTCCCTTGATGTGGGGCTTGTTGTGCTGTTTTCAGAGGAGTGTGAGACCTCGGTGAGTTATTACCCAGGCCTCTCACCGTACACCCTCTCTAACCTCTGAGACCAATACAAACCGACAACTAAATACACCTGTCTCGCATTGAATTATGTTACAGCGGGTCAAGGTTGATGGTAAAAGTCCTAAATGAAACCAAAAAGTCTCACTTTCTCTATGCTGATGTGTTAGGTTTAAGCAACTGTTTGTGAAGATAGAGATAGAGATATTATGGGGTGGGTGGGTGGGGGTGGGGTGAGGGCGCTTAATGAAGTCAGTTTGATATGTAAATGCAGCAGGCGTGTGCATGTTTGTGTACCAAATGTGCGCAAATGAACGCAAGAAACATGTCACGAGCCACAAATCGTTTCCCACCCAGGCAGATTTACACGGGGCAAGTCAATGAACTGTCTAGCATGCAGAAACCAAAGTCACCAAAGCCATAACCACAGGCATGAGCAGTATCCTCCAAGAGACGGAGGTAAGAGGGAGGAAGTCAGAGACTCTGCATATGAATGGTACATCCTCCATATTGATGCATATTCAATTTAATTACAGATCATAAATCAAAGAGGCAGCTCGCCTTGTCATCAAATAGCTGTATTTCATCTGTTTGCCATGGATGTGTAGCATAGCGTTTCTCATCGCATCCATCACTCCCTACTGTTTTCACCTTGATATCTCTTTCACTCTTCATGCTACATATCTATCTATGCATTTATCTCTCTCTATGCCCTCCTCCTCTTGAATGCTCTGCTCCTTTCCCTCGCTGCCCTGTCTCTTTCCCAGCCTGTGTGTGCTGCAGTGCAGCTGTGTGTGAGCAGGGGCAGTGATGGAGGGAGGCCCAGAGAAGAGGGGCAGGGAACTGGCTGATTCTTAGTAAGACAGAGAAAGAACTGAGAGAATGTTTGCATTTACTGCATTTAAAGATTTGCTTTTCTAACCGCCCACTCTCACTAGCATCCTCAGACTCTCCTCGCTCTCCTGTGTACACACCATCTCGTCCCCCCCTCACCTCAATTATTTTACCCTGAATGGGTCAGCTGCTGTGTATGACGTGAAACAAGCTTGTGATTTTGTCATGGAAAAATGGATTTCACAGAGAGGGACTGTCTCTCAGAGCTTTATTCCGGAAACACACACGTATGCATATGGACTTAGTGCTTGTGTTTGACAACGAGCCCCGAACACCAAACAATCATTCTTATACTAGTAGCCACGCCCATCACAGAAAGTTGCAGAGCACTCCGTCACCCTTGAAATATTCAACCTTGGCAATTAATTGGTACAACAGTTGGCCCTTTATTTGTTACTTATCAGTGTTTTCTTTCCTTGAGAACTTCTGCCTCTGCATCTATCTGCTGGAAACAAAGTTGAAGGTCAAATCAAAGCTTCACTCTGATACGTTTCTACACTTTTTCACACAAGGGTTATTGTCAAAGCTGCTTCTTCCAATAAACATTCTTATTTGCTTTTGTTCCTTTCTAAGGTACTGCAGCATCTTGCTACCCTCTGGCGCACCACTTTAGCCTTCACCTTTCTAAAGCATCAACAGTTAGAAAGTCGTCTGCTCACATTCCCAAAAACTACGATATCTTTGGTCACGCATATTCAATGAACCCTGCTGTTACAATGATAGTACTTTAATATGTAATCAGGCTAAAGTTCTCTCAGTTAAAGGTTACACAATAAGATTCAGAGTGATCAAACATGGTGGACGTTAAATATGATTAGATGTGCAGTAACTATATTCAAACATGCAATAAAGATATTCAAATTTGATTATACGTGTAGTATGTGTAATTACCCTCACAGATTTATCAACAGAACTTCACTGGAAACTAACCAACTGGGGAAATATTTGATAAGACATTCATGTTTTATGATGATTAACATAGCATGCAAGGAGATGATTCTTCAATGATAAAGGTATTGAAGTAGTCAGGGTCAGCTGAAATATTGCAAATTCTCACTCAATCAGTCATTCAAAACATGCAAATACTCCACATGCTCGTACCACACGCGGTCTCATAGCTTCTGGTCCACCAGATGACAACAGGCACTTTTCTCCCCATTGTCCACAATGTGTGTGTGAGTGGTTTCAAAACATCCTTCTACTGGTTCCTTTAGGGATGGGAGGGGAGGGTGATGACACAGACAGTGATGAGAGGAGAGGAGGGGTCCATCATAACTCCCCAGCATCATCCAACGGTCTGGTCCGATGCAGCACCATGGGACCTTTCAGCGCCAAAACGAGAATGGAGCTGCACCCACAGTGATAAGTGCATAATAGACACGAGCAGTTTGATGTGCCTCCAGATTCATCTTGTGAGATTTTGATCAAAACAGGGAGTGGCAGAGAAGAGTTGTTGATGGCCTGACCTCCCTGTGTAGCGGATAGGCCCAAAACAAATAAATCCTAATATAATCCTAGTTGTGGTTAGACACAGCATGAGGAGACTTTTGATCTACCCCTGAAATAAAACACTACTGTACATCTGCCTCAGCGAATGATCAAACCCCTTGATGTTGACTAAATGCCAAAAATATCATGCTGACCACAAAAACGCATTGTCGGTTTTTGTCGGATCTTATGTTATCCATAGCGGTAGAAGCAGACGGAGGACAGTCTGTAGATTAACAACCTCTCGTGACATGAAACACCCACTTAAATGTAGTGAATATGTCTTGGTAGCCTAGATTCCTTCTGGGGCTAGAGAGACCCTTGCTAACTCTGAGCCGTTAAAACAAACAGGGAGGTCCCTGAGCACAGCGCTTTGGACAAAGGTTAAAGCAATATCCCCCAGCACTATTCATTTCAGAGAATCCATCCCACTCACTGGCTTTGATCCTCTCTCTCACTCTCTGCCCCTCTTTCTCTATTGCTTACCCTGAGCTGGTGAGGAGGTGGATGTGTGTGTGTCTATGAGTGTGCGATGAGAAGAAGAGTTCATCATGAATCCTCGAAAACATCATCTCACTGACTGCAACAGCCATCGGCGCCCATACAGCACCACGGGATCTTTCAGCACCGAGAAAAGCCCAGAGCTGAGCCCACAATGATAAGTGCCAAATAGGCGTGAGCAGTTTGATCTGCACCCAGATTCAAGGGCGTACGTGTACGCATGTGCATGTGTGTGAAGTTCAGCTGCTGAAGGCCCCAGAGGAAAGCCTATCCCTCAGGCTGTTTACCTCCACCAGAGCTGTTTACTTGACCCCTGATGATTTAGATGCATAACCAAATAAAAACAGCCAGGGAAGTTCAAACAGCTAGTGACGCATAAAGGGTGCACGAGGTGGGACAGCACTGTGTTCAATGATGGCTCACAGCTGGACCTCCCCACGTCACCTAGAGCATTAGAAATGAGCTAAGTAGATCAGCTACTCATAATCCTATATCAAGCCTTTTTTTCAAACACTTAAGAACTACTTGAACCCTCTATAAATCTTCATAACACATAATTCTTAACATGTTCCATGGAAGTTTGTGGGTGCTGGCCAAAAAGTTAATTTCATTGAAGTTCAGTGTTCATGGGAGCGGACAATGATTCATACATTGCAAAGAGGAGACTTTTCTAAACTAGCACAATCTTCCTTTATATGTGTACATATAATCATGTATACCACCACTGGGGCGGATTTCATCATATTTCAACATTGCGAACACTTGGCCATTTGTACAATGTTGTTTATGTTTTGACAGGAGGAGCATTGTTGTGTAGCAACGGATCCATTTACATAATTTCTCGATGTTGTAAGCACTTACATAATGCCCCCATTCATTTGGATTGAACTGCAGCTCCCTTCCAGGCCCCTGGACCTGCAGACTACAGGACACACACCCATACGCTCACTCAGGTCTGTGGGCTTATACGCTTTCTCACATACAGTATGTACATGTGGATACTCAGATGTACAGTACAGGCTAATGCCAAATTTTAAGCTTGAAAAAACGGGTGTAGGGAAGGAGAGCAGAAAAAGATGTTTTTAAATGCAGAAGATTAAATAAAGGAAGATGCAGAATTTATAATTAATAAATCTGTCAAACTCGGAGAAGGATGTTCATGGCTTTAAAAATGTATCAAATTATTTTCGAAATGGAAATGAGCGCTACATTTTCTTCTGGGTGTACACGACTTCAGATGTACATGCAGCATGTTGTGGATCATGTGACGTACTGTAGACTCATGTTGCTGAACTTAGCTGAGACACCATATGCCAAAGCGTAATTTAGTTGTGGCAACTACTGTAGCAAGGGAAAGAGGGTATAGTTTAGATCATGTTCTCACATAGGATGATGTCACCCCTTTCAAATTAGCAGTCTTCACGTTGCACAGGTCACTTACACATTTGACTGCACACCCACACATACCCGCACACCCAGTCACATTGGAGTATAAATCCTGTTTGAGCGCACGCACACACATGCACAGATGCACATGCGTGTAAACACACAAACACACACAAAAGCAGATGTCTTAAGCCAGATTTATACTTGTCTGCGTTGAGCTGTAAATGACTCCAGGGTACAGATTGATTTAGAGTTGAGCGAAGGATTTCACCCGATGATTGTTGTAGCTCCGCCACAACACTAGGTGGATGTGTTGTACATTATCAGGCTGTGCATTCATTTTATATAAGTAATCACATTAACATTCTTTAATCAGGGCAACAATAGGCAGGATTGTTCTGAAATTTGTGGTGGATCACAAAGATTCTCTGACAATCAGGACGAGGACAAGTTTTGCAAGGGAAATCACAAAATATGTCATCTTTAGAAAAAACATGAGATTACTTAACCTTTCTCCAACTTGCTGCATGTTGTCTTCACTATTAATGATTTCTATCAACACTGGAAACATCTTGGCGAAACACAAAGCAGCCCAAGCTGACCAATCATAAATCTTGTGGTCTCTACATGGTGTCTTTGGTTGAGGATTTGCACATGAGGACTTCAGACAGAGCTACAGAGCCTCAACACATAGTTCCTGCAACACCCTGACACAGACTTATAAATCTGGCTTTACACTCATCCACGGTTTCTCTCTCAGTAATGGGCCCAGGCTGTGGTAAGCTGCTTGAAATAGAAGAAGGAAAAAAACAAGGAAAGGAGGAATAAGACAAGGAGGAGACGGCAAACATATAGTTACAGATGCATTTACCAGGCCAAGGTAGCTTTGCTTCACTCTGATAGTAACCCGCCATCAGTAACAAAGCACCATCAAAAATGATCAGCCAACCGTAGCAGGTGGCTAAATTTGGACATGCGTGCGGTGGACACTGACACAGTGAGAACCATCTTCAGAGAGACATCAGGTGGAGGAGAGAACATCATGAATACGAATCCTCATAATCCCGCTATGGACCTCACAAAAACACTTGCATGGGAGGTGATGAAAATAATGTGAAAATTGATATATAGTCTATGCTCTGCTGTTTCTAATGTGGTGATAGAAATATGAGGAGGGCGGAAGAGCCACTAAAATGGTTTTGAGCTTGAAGTGTGTTGAGCTCTGTTCCATGACTGAAGCAGTGACCTTACAGCTGAAAGCTGTGTAAAATCTGTCTGACATCACTCACCAAGCCTTTTCCATCTCACAATCTGAGCACTGTTTTATTTGGAGTACATGATAGTCTCGCACTCTATTTTACTTCCACACACTCACTCTTTTATACCATAATGTGCAATCACACAAACACATGCACACGCGCACACGCACTCACACACAGTAAGTGTCCTCAGACAGGGCAAGTGAGTGATATTCCTGGTGTGGTTGAAGGGTGGAGTGGGAAACAGTGGACCAAACCTGGTTTAAAGTTAGAATCATGTTGCCATATGAAAATGACCTCATTTCTAAATTGAGGGAAACCCTGATGGATACTTTGGAACACAATACAGTGGCAGGGCACCCCAACGTCTCTGTCATGCATGATAATAATCTCATAAGACTGAGTGATATGATTTTACAAAGACTTGGCAAAGGGGGATGCCACATGATGTCAGCTTATGACTCCATGGCTCCTTTTTGGTGCAAACGAGTCCGCTAATCATATGACATTGATGGATCTCTGCTAAAATGATTTCATTGCAGGGCTCCTATCAGACCATATATGTCTTACGATATGTACAATACAGTATAGATGTCTCATGGCTGTTTTTATTCAAACTATATGTTGAAGGAAGGAACATCTTTGTAATGGCTGTCATGCAATAAACCGAGAGTAATCAAGCAGATTACTTGGCTCTATATTGTCTTGGCCTTGCCAGCGGTGCGGCTTTTGTGCTGGTAAATATTTGCTGTGAGTTGAGTAGCATGGCATCGGCACATCACAGGGACATTTTGTGTTTCCCAAACATTAGGCTGGTGACGTCAGGAGGCCCTAATGATGTTTAACAAGCCCACCCAGTCCAGCATCACCCCATAAACAACCCTGATATATCCTTAGTCCTCTGTCCAACTACTTTGGAGCACAATAGAACTCAACACCCACTTAACCTGGCCATCCTCCGTGTTATTTTAAGGTAACAAAAACAGACACTCAGCATTGCACAAACTTTCATAACCTCATTTTGATGTTCCACCTTACCCAGGTTGCAGGCGAGAGGCTGTTCAGTGTTGGCCTACTGAAGGACATGGCTCAGCTGTTTTGATGTGGGGGGGAAACCCTGTTTGATAATTACAAAAGAAGAAAAACGACTGACTGGAAAACCCATAACATCATCACTCCAAAAAGTGAGAAAAAGAGAAAGTGGACACACCTTCAAGAAAGAATAGAGCAGAGGCAAACAGAGATAAGAGGAGGAGGATGGAAAAGTGACAGTAAAAAGTCATAATTTGTGACTGATTAGCAACCGTTTCCAATTAGAACAGCAGAGGACAGGAAAACCAGAGGGAGGGAGGGAGGGACGGGGTCGGTGGGGTTCATTTCCATCCGGCAAGCCTCAAAAACACACACACACACATACACACACACACACACACACAAACAAGAACTCGCATGGAGCAGAGTTTTCCAGCAGGAGCCCAATTTGTGTTTGGGCTCACTTACACTATTATATTGGTCCAGTATGATCTCAGCTCAGACTGAGGCTAAATGTCTGTGTCTGTCTGTTTGTAGGTGGGATTTTAGTGTTTGTGTGTGTCTGCGTGTGTTTGTATGCTTGCATTTATGTGCATGTGTGCATGCAAAATGTGCATGTGCGATACCTATGTTTGCATGCACGGCGTGCATATATGTGAGCATGTGGGTGTGTTTGTGAGCGAGTGTGTGGGGCTGCCAGTGTGTCTGACAGGAGAGCAGAGGTCATGCTAAGGTTGGGATGAAGTCAGAATGTAATTATGCTTCAATGAACCAAAGGGGAAGTAATAAAGACCAGCTGCATGTTGTGTGACTCTTAAAGTTCCACTTAAAGCAAGCTGCACATTCTCTCTGCTCTCCCGCGCTGTGCTGAGAAGGGGAATACGCGGTATGTTAATGCTCCTGCCTTGAAAAAGGGATACAAGGAGAGTTTAGAAAAATACACACATGCACACACACACAAACACACACACAGACATTATTAAAAAGCACAGCGTCAGCAGCAAATAAAGAGATAATAAAAATGGGCAAAATATTTCCTCTCACATTCTAATGGGGCGGGGTTGCCAAGGTGACCTGGAGTGCAGCCAGGGACAGAGATGGTCACTGAGTGCATATATGGGAGGAAAAGGGGGTAGGAAGGGAGGGCGACACACCAGGTGGTTTCACTCGGGTGATCCAGTCTCGACTGCCTGTGTCAAAAAAGAAGGGAAGGGAAAGAAAAAACATCAACTGGGCCGTCAAAAACAAGAGGGAAAAAAGGGAGAAGTTTATCTTCCCCTGAATGAGCCTCCCTCTTTTCTCTTTCCCTCCTGTGATTTTTCCCTCTCTTTTCTCTCCCTCTGTGTTTCGCTTATATCCTAAATCTTTCTCATTCTTATTCTCTCTCCTTTCTTTTTTTTATTTTTCTCTCTCTCTCATCATCCTCTCCCCATCTGTCTCACTCAGACATGTTTTCCAGGACCTGCCATCCATAGATACCGTATCCACCAACAGTAGCCCGCCAGTGCCTAGTGGAGAGCCCCTGGGGAAGGTGGAGAGCTGGGGGAGGGCCCCCGGGGAAAGCCTGCTGGGTACGGGGTGATACGGGTGAGTTGGAGGGGAGGTCATGAGCCCTCCTACCTGATAACCACAATGGTTGTATCTGGAGACGTATGGAAGGAGAAACACACTGGCCCATGTCCAGTACAACAATAGAGACAAAGAGAAATGGGTCAGGAGCAGTTGAATTTAAACTGCATGGATGGTAATATTAACAATAATAAATAAGATTTATGTAGCGGTTTTCTTTTTATTCAAAGATGATTTACAACATAAAAAGAGCAAAAAATAAAAGCTAAAATTTTAAGATAAAGTATATGAAAAATATATTACAACCAGGGGCAGGGCTGACAAGACAGAGCATCAGATGGTTTGGAGTCTCCCCTGTAATCCATTATAACCTGAAAGTTTATGCTGTGACATTGATTACATGTGAAAGGAAATCATTGTATTTCCAGCATTTATCTGCTGTATGATTTATCTTTGGGTTTAAAACCAAGCTTTATATGGCTGTAGGATATGTAGGAGTGATAAAACCAAATGAAATTGGATTGCTTATGCAATATATTTATTGTTCCCTTTGCACAAGTTGTTTGTTATTATAAGTTTTATTTTCATGATAAGAATTTACATGACAACAGTTTAAGAAATGCCATGACGTGTGCTAATTTCTCATTAAATGTTTTTATTAAAGTCACATTAAACAGGAACAAAGTCCATAAAGAGAACCAGTGGCTTTCAACCTCTACCGAGTTCATACACATGCTGACATTGTTGTGTAAAATCTCCTCGTAATGCGTGGCTTATGGGGTCCCATGAAAGTATTTATGAGTTATTGGGAACTTATATGAAGGCACAGCTTGGCTCTTACGGCTCAGCTTGCTGGAAAACGCCTGGATTCCATGAGCTTCCCCTGAAAAACAAGCAGGACTTTATCAGGGAAAGTACAAGTCACTGGGTCCTGATGTGGCAACTGGAGGCTGCTGTCAGAAGGGAGCTACGTTAACAGATATTCAGCAGTCACCAGTCATCCCCAAAACATGTGGTTCCTGTAAAAACAACCCCCTCCCCCTCCCCCTCCCCTACCCCAACCCCATGCACCCCTGCCACTATCCAGTCACACTGCCCAATCGTCAGGGAGAGAGGGATGTGTTTTTTCCTGAGGGTGTCCCCCTTGGGTATGATGTATGCGTGAGCGAGGGTGTGTGTGCACGTGTAACACAGGGGCTGTTGGTGTCAAGGTCTGCATCACAGCAATGCAACTGGTATTGATTTAGATGAGACTTAGTCAGTGAGAGCTGCTGTTTCTCGGACAACGTTTTTGTGCCAGTCTTGTCCAATTTAGCAATTGAATGGAAAAGTTTAAACGTTTACATTATGGTTTTGATTTTTTTTCAGGCATTTCCCTTTTGTTCTTGATCTTTTAAAGAAAGACAGGGATGACTGGAAGTGAGGGGGACAGCACGCATCAAAAGGTCCTACATGAGGTTCTTTGCTGGAAGACCCACCACGATGATTGGTCAAGAAACATTTTCATCTTAGTCATTTAATTGATGCTCTAATAAACATGGATCTCACAGTCATAGTACAAGAATAATAAGACTTCAACCTTTTCACTGAAAGTATTACAGACAACCAAATATAAGCAGCTGAATAGTTTAACCACATTATCTTACGAAAACATGAATCTGTTTCCTGTAATAAATATTCAAAAGAGACAGTTGAATCAACATTCATGCATAACAGCTTTTGTTTTAAGATCAGATGAGTCCAACTTGATTACTAAGAAATTATTTTTAAAATGTACACCTCATGGCATTCACAGTAAAAAAAACAGTTTAGACAAACCTGAAAATTGCGTAAGCTAGAAAATCCACCAAAGCAGAGAAGAATCCTTAGTTTGATTTAGTCTTTTCATTTTGTGTTTCACATCTGTGTGGCACTATGTTGTACCCTTCAAAACATTTTACAAATGCCACATCTATGTCCCGACCTTTTAAACTGTATCAATTTTTATCATCTAATCACTTACTGGACAAACTGTAAAATGACGAGGGGAAATGTAACCTAGACCCAGGCAGAAGTGAATGGAATGGTATTGGTATTCTCCGTTGAGAGATGAGGTTTCAGTTCAAGCTGGAGGATAGGGTGTGACTCTGTAGTCCTGAATAGATTTTGAAGGTCATTCCAAATATTAGGGAATCAGGGGGGAGGTGGAGATTTTGTCAAGGCCAGGGGAAGGTGACCAGGTTGCTGTAAGGAAGTTGGAGTTAAGTGCTCAATAGTAGCAACATGAACTCAGCAACTCATGATTTTCCATTCGACCTGTGACACCACTCTGAACAGGGAACACAGTGCCATGGCAGAAAGTCACGAAAATAAATTTTTCATACTTAGTCTTGGCAGCGATGTTTCATTTCACAGCTTACCCTCCTCTAAGTACGTGACAATCCAGAGCCATGAACTAGTAAACATATCCTTTTGGAAAACTCAACACCTCTCCTCACAATAGATCTATATTAGAAAAAAACAATCCTGGAAAGGCAAACAACAGAATGGAGCAAAAAAACACATAGCTCCTGAAAAACACATCAAGCTAAAAAAAAAAAAGCAGTGGACAAAAACATATCCTGTCTCATATTTAAACCTCACTGAGCCAGCAGCTGACAAAAGTACATCCCGCATAACAGGCAGGTTGGTGTCAGGGTTGGCATCCTGGAAAGCATGCCCAGGGAGGGAGAGGGGGAGAGCGGACGCAGCTGGGTCCAAGGTGGGCCTCTAACCTCTGGGGCATCCCTACCAAAGAGATGTCTGCAAAGCGGAAATCCTATTTAATAGCCACAGGAAATCAGGCAGTCTGAGCAAAAAGATGAGTTCATAGCCTAAGCCTGCATGCAATGAGAGCTTTTTCACACTTACATTGGCATTGCGGCAAAAAACATAGGCTTTCTCATTTATTTCATTGAGACCACTGCATTTTTTCAACAGGGGATTCTGTCAAAAAACACAGAAACATGAAAGTGCACTGAGAGAAAGCATTGAGACATAAGACAAAATAATTACTGTTGTCCTGGCGTATAAATGACTGTGTAGTTATTTATAAGTCTTTCATATCCTTTACCTGTACCCTGCTGCAACATGCCCACAATATGTAGCCCCTTGCATTGTGTTGTCATGGTACTATTGTTCAGGCAGTCTGAAAGTGGTGAAAATTCTTCTATGCCCAAATTTTTGTAAACTTCCAAAAACCGACAATCATGTCCACTTTCTGCAGCAACCGGTCAGAAGTGCATAGGTGTGAAAATGGTAAAAATCTCTAAATGTGTTGCAAATTCATTTCTCTACAGTCATACTTCCTCCACTGTCTGTGTCAGTAGAGATGGAGAGGGGATGAGAGGAGTGATCTGCAGATCAGGTGCAGATAAGCGCCCATAGAGGAGCGCTCCCAGCATCTCCACTCAACGCTTTGAAATCATGGTAGCAGATCTGGAAATGTGAATACCTCTGCGCTAATATCTGAACACTTGTTCCAACTGATTCTTATGCTTTACACTCCCTCTCGTCAGAACAATGACCATCTCCACCCTCGAGTTTTTTCAGTTTGGTAGACAATGCATCTCCTTTTTTTCAGTCTTTAAAAGACACACATGCTTCCAGTAATGAAACATGCAATGATACACCAAGACAGGGATGATGGAGAGTCAGTCCACCAGATAAATACAGTAATCAAATATATATTTAAGACTGACACCTGCAAGAGACCTCAGACACACATGATCTGTAGGATGGACACATCAAAACACAGACATTCATGCTGAGCAAAAATCCTTATTAAACTTTTACCCTGATGCTGAGGTGCTTTATTAAACATAGAGTATCTCTCCTTATCCATGCACTATCCATTTGCTTTTTATCACACAAACACATTCACTCTCATATACAAACAAAATAAAACATACACAAAAGCTAATAATCCCGCTCCTCCTCCACCTAATGGGTCACATTAATCAAGAATACCCTGTGTGTAAAACATGAAGCCATTAAGAAATTCAGGGCCAAACATTTTTTTTATTTAACAAATGAAGCATGTGCCAAATGTTTTCATCAACCTCTCAATTCAATGCAGCCTTGCAGCTGAAATGTGTTTCATTGCATACATTGAAAATGCTTTCTGTATAAATTTGTTAGTATTTTACTTGATAAATGGAAGCTCACTGAGTGGTGGTCCACACTACAGTCAAGTTAAGATAAGGACACAGAGTGACCGAGGATAAAACCAAACACCCAAACCCCTGAGAGTCCCCCAACTCCACTATAAACCCTGTCAAAGATCTGTTTGAGGAGCTGTGTGTGTGTGTGTGTGTGTGTGTGTGTATGTGTGTGTGTGTGTGTGTGTCCCACCCCACATTTTGGAGAGTTCTGCCAAACACAGATCCATGTAAGGTCATTAGCCCACCTCGGACGTCTCTGCTTTGTGTCTTAATGGCAACTTCCCAAACACTCAGCTCCTCTCTGCCAGGGCTTCCCACAGCTCACACGAACACACTTGGTCTCATGTACACACACACACACATGTACAAACAGAATACAACCAGGCTGCTATAGTGTAGGAGGCCTGGAGGAGCCCAGACATCAGTCTATAAATAGTGGTTGGTCTGATAGTATGATGCCCAAGATGATTAGATGTTACTTAAACTGACTTCACCTATTTGATGTCATTAATTCCTCTACTATAGCCAATGTCCTAGATATTTAAAATTCAGTATTTCCTTTAAAGTTGCATAATTTTTATATCAACTTTAAATCAAATTGCTCTGTGAAAGTTGAAACAGGTTACACATAGTGATACACCCATTTATCACCTGACTCTGCAGCTCTCTTTCTTTATAGCCCCGGTCAGCATGCATTTACCAAACACGCTTCAGAACCCTCCTCCTGACACACACAGACATATGTAGAGTACTACGAAGCTTATACTCTGATACAAGTGCAGATCAGCACTGAATACTACAAAGAAAAACAAACACTAACCTTTCACAGATCGAAAAGTTAATGGTCACATCAAGAAGTATTAATGCGTGTATCAAATACATGACTCGCAGCGCATGACTCTTTTCTATATGCATGACCTACAAAGCCTACAGTGTTATTGTTACTTTAAGCTCATTACTCATTGTACAGCACAGAGAAAAAAATCTGAAAGCTAACCAGACCTTCTGCACCAATGAATTAAAAATTGGATAAATTCTGAATGAATCATGCTCTGTTCCTGCTGATGTTCATGTAGACGGCACTCTGTAACACGGTAAACTTCAGTGTCCAGGCAAACAATCTACATCCCCTTATATAATCTGTTCGCTGTGTTCTTGTTAAGAAAATAAATACACACAACAGCCACAGCGAGACAGTTAAGCATCAGAAAAGAAATAAGCGAGAAAAGGGATAGAGAGGGTTTATCTAATGCACGTTATCTCACATCTCCCTCTTCCTTTAATGGCGATGAATTCATATCTAATGTCCCACTGCATTGTTGCTGTTGGTCATCTTGTTTGTTTGTTAACGGAACTCCCTCACTGCTAGCTAACTGGTCAGATGTCATAAGTAACACTGAAAAATAAGCTAATTCTTCCGGTTGTTCCATTTAAATTAAATTTAAATTCTATTTCTGTGAGGACAAAGGGGCACTGTTTCACCTACATGGACAGTGACATGGGTCAAATCTCATGTAAAAGGGTTCTTTAGTGTGGGTTGCCATCTGAGGCCATGATTGGTTGTAATGTCAGACATGCATGAATGATGAATTCATTGGTTACAACAAATATTGTGGATGTAAACCAATTTATTGATAATGACCTTTAAAGGGGACATCTGTTGAACATGGTCAAAGTTCCAAAACTTGAGGTGAACATATGTAAAAATGCTCCCTGCGAGTCAAACAGCCAGGATTCAGCTTGTTCTGAACGCTCCATTTGCAATGTTACCTCTGCTTCCTCCTTATGATGACATCAGATTATTAATCGCATGCCCACAAACGGCCGTCCATTTCCTAGCCTTTGTAGCTAAGGTTGCTGCTAAGGTTGTTCCATGGCTTGTTCATGTTGTCCACTCACATATTGCGGATCAGTGTAGACCGAGGCTGAACTGCTAATAGATTGGCCAGAACAACTTTAAAAGGCGATAACATATGAGGGTTGTATGTCTGTTAGCTTTTTTTTGAGTTCTTCTACCCTTTATAGTGGCTGGAAATCAGTTACCACAGCTAGAAGCAGAAGTTGGGTTGTTACGAAATCTACGGTAGTGTCAAATAAACTGGGGGGGGATGGGGTGGGGGGGGGGGTGTTGAGCTTTCATGTTCCCTTATTAGACTCATCCTCTTAAGGCTTTTGAGACGTACAATAAATGAGGAACTTATTGGCATTAAGGGCCAGTAATGGACAAGGGAGTTGACTGTCTTGCCTTTGATACCTTCTCAACTTGCCTTTTCGGTCTTCAGATGTGATTTTCAGAAATACTCTTCCTCAGGGAATTCATGAGCTGCGTGAGACCGTACTTACCAACGTTGCCCAGAACAGCCAGTTCTTCTCACCTGCAACCAAACAGTCATGAATACACCAAGGAGTCCACAAGAAAAAAAAGAAAGAAAGACAGAAACAGGACAAGCATTTGGACAGCCTTTGTGTGTGGCTTACGGTCTGTGTGTGTCCCTAATAGAAACACAGCTCTCTCTCTTTCACTATTGTACTGCTCTTCTTGTGAAGTAGTAGAAGCTGGCCACGTCACTATCGATAAGACAGTCTGCTCTGAATAACCAAGATAGACGGAGATGAGATCACTTTCTGAGGAGGCTGTGGGAAGGTTGTGTCCTTCTTTGGAATTAGACTATCAAGACAGGAGCCTGCTGTTCTTAAAATTCAAAATTCCTCATTGTCCACACCTCTTCCCCAGCATGGAGCTCATAGGTGTACGTCAGTAGACAAATACCAATTTGCTGATGTAGCTCAGAGCAGATAGCATCATCCATGTATTGAATCATCACCGTATGTACTGTAGCAGTGGCTGTTTTTGTTTCGAAAAGTCTGAACCACACAAGGTTCCTCAGTGGGAGATTATCCTTGACATAGAAAATCAACCCACTAATACACCAGTTTTAACAACATACCTATGCAATGAATCCAAATGGCAAAGTTGTTTGAGTGTTGCTGTTTTAGAGCGCAGTTCAGCACTCATCACCTGCAGTGAATTTATTAGACCCCTCCATGGATGAGGTCAGCGCGTTTAAAGCAAGGGATATGTTGGGTAGTTTAGTAACTGAAATATATACACATACACACACACACACACACACACACACATTTCCACAGACATACATCTGTATGTACAGCATGTACTGCATGTACTGAGAACATGCACACAGACAACTCTCACTCATGCTTTCACACGCTCTCTATCTCTCTCTCTCACATACACACACACACACACACACACACACACATACACACACACACACACACACACACACACACACAGTATGACTCAGGGCAGCAGAATGTGTTTGCTGCAGACATGAGATAACGTGGATCCAATGATGACTGTCTGTCTGACCGAAGGAAAACGACCCCCTGGACTGAGTCCTGTTACTTACTCCACAGCACACACACACATACACACACACACACACACACACACACAGAGAGAGACAGAGAGAGAGAGAGAGAGAGAGAGAGAGAGAGAGAGAGAGAGAACTGACACAAACAACCCCCAAAGCCAGCTCCCTAGCACAGTCCATCTAATCCCAAACAATCACATGAGGCGGCGTGCGGGTGATCCGTTTCATATGGTTGAGAGGAAATTTACACACGCCATCCATTCATTTACTTAGCTGTTTATCTATGATTAATCAGGGCACTACATCCTGTCACCAGCTTGCAAAACAAGTCATATATCTGCAGGCTAATGGTCCGGCACAGTATTGTGTAATGTTTAATGTCTGCTTCAATGGATTTATATATGTATGGATGGAGGATTTTAAAATGGGAAACACATATGTAAGTGAATCCCATGAAGAGCACTGGAATCTTCCTACATGCAGGACGTGTTACACCAAGGAAAAGCCCCTGTTTCATCTGTACAACACTTAACAAGTGGTTATATATGTAATTAATGCAAGAGAGGACTTGTATGTGCAGATATTGTTTCTATGTGTGTGTATAAGTGAGTAGCCTGGGATGCTTTACCACGGCTATGATCTCAGAAATAGATTAGATTTCACCTCAGAAGGAACTGCACACACACACACATGCACACACACAGATAAAGATATAGCAAGTGCTCTTAGCAGCAAAGCATTGCAAGTTATAGATATATTATACAGTAAGCCTACACACAAGCACCTGTGTTCCTAAATCACGCACATACTGTGTAAACCCTACGTATTCAAGTACCCCATTACAGATACATCCATGTTATTTTACCCCTTTGCCATTTTCCTCCCTGGCCAAACGCAACACAATTTGGAAACTCAACAGGGATCGGTTCCCATCATTGCCATAGTTGCCATTTTCATAGCGTTAGATTTTTCCAGAGTGGAGAACTTCTGTTTGTTTTTACTGCTACTGTCACACATTCAGCTGCCCTGCAACCTGATTCATACTGCCGAACCTGACAGAGCTTCTTTGTATCATAGAATTGGCACACAAACTGTACATATTGTACATACACACACAAACACACATGCATACACATGCATACACACCCTTCACCTGAAGTTATGGAAAGGTATATTCTCATGCATTAATGACAGATAACAAAGGCAAGCACGCATGCACACACACATACACACATACACATGCACACACACACTCTTGACAGTAAGAAGGTAAGCTGGTTCCTTTACATCAGAGTTTCCTCCAGTCTGCCTTGTTGGGAAATAATAAGTAGCATTTAACAAGCACAGAAGGAAAGAGAGAGAGAGAGAGAGAGAGAGAGAGAAAGATGGAGTGAGAGCGGGAGAAGGAGGGAGAGAGAGCGCAGCCACCGTGTCCACTCACACAAAGAGTGTGTTTGAGCGCCAGCGTTGCAGATGGAGCAAGTGAGTGCACAATAACAACGCTGATGACTGATATTTCTTTAACACTGGAGCCTATTCCTCCACATGGAAAAGAGCAGGAGAGGAGGAGGAGGTGGTGGGTTGACTGGGGAGAAAAAACATTGTATTCACCTGATGCCAGACCATAACATTATGACCCAATCCCTGTTATATTTACTGGTGGGGAACACTCACTGGTGCAGGAAGCAGCTATAACATTGTTTTTCCCTCCTGTTAAAAAGCCTGTGTTCTAGTAAAACTTTGGGGGGTTCAAACCCACAGCTCCCCTCAATCTGCTTCCAGGGGGAAAGCTAAGTCACCTTTTCAGCCTTTATTGTCATTTCTTAGAATTGACATACATTGAAACAAAATTCATCCTCTGCATTTGACTCATCCTATGCATCCTAGGAGCAGTGGGCAGCCATAGTGGACGCCTGGAGAAGCAACTTGGGGTTCAGTGTCTTACTAAAAGACACTTAAACACATGAACAGGGAGAGCCAAGGGATCAAACCGCCAACTCTGCGGTTAGTGGATGACGCGCTCTACCTCCTGAGACAACCTCTTTTCATCTATCTGTCCATCCTTCTTTTCTTCATTCTTTTCTTCTTTCTCTCCCTCTCTTCACTCTGCCTTTGTCGGTAACCATGGAGCAAAGAAAAGCTGAGGCAAAAAAAAGAAAAAAAGACTTTTTTTTTAATTGAAATTGGACCAACTGTAATGGATCCATAATGTAACCCACAGAAGAATCTGCTTTCACACACTGGACTGCTGTTAAGTGGGCCAGAGATGTTGTGGAAATATACATTGAAACAAGAGCCAGGGTTTATAGTAATTTTGCCTATATAACACTGTTATGTAAGATGTTGAGTTGTAAGAGTTGGAGACTGACAGAGAGAGAGGTCAAAGAAATATGATAGAAACCCTCTTTTATGAGTCATTTAGTGGGCCATGGGCCGCCTTCTCAAGATGTCATCAACACAACAGAGGGATCTTTCACACACACACAAACAGATATTATGTTACAGGAACAACAACTGAGAACAGAAGGGGAAAGAGGAAAAAAAAAAAAAAACAGGCCACGATCATAACAAGACTGAGGCAAGATGGATCTGTTGTTGTCTGGATGAGGACATCGCAGAGCAAACTTTTTAATTACAAATAGATTAGCCCACTGTGATGTTGTTGTGTGGTCTCTCTGTAAACTCCCTCGATATATTGTTTTGAAACTTGCATGGATTCCTTCCCTTTTGTTTGTCTTTAGGAGACCCAGGAATCTCTCTCTGCAATAAGGGCCAGCACCGATTTGTGCACTGGAAAGAGAGAGAGAGAGAGAGAGAGAGAGAGAGAGAGGAGAAGTGGGCCAGCGCTTAGGCCTGTATACACATGCATCCTAAACTAGTGCACTTTTGAGTGGCTAGACATGCCAGGATGTTACACTGACTGTACACTTAGGCGTTGAGAAAAGCGCCAACAGCAGTTCCAGTCACTTCAGAACCACAGATGAAGTGAGATCCACGGCATGCAACATTAACAGGGCATCCACCCCCCCGCCCCCCCTCCCTCAGACTGCCTCTGACTCGGGTCCAGCTCCCAGGGCTGTGGGCTGATGTTGTTATTGTTGTTTTTCGTGCTGAGAACAGGAGTCCCAGCCAAAACGTACTCCTGTTACAATAACAAGACCTGGAGGGCCCCTGCTCTGCTCTACGCTGGGCTTTATTGGTACAGGGGAGCACCAACAACGATGTCTGTGGACAATCAACAACCAATTTGCTAAGGGGCAGGATGGGAGATCAGCCAGAGACTGTTCTCTCTTTCTTTGTCTTTCCTCAGGCGGTGAGTCTTCTGTCACTGTTAGACAACCATCTCTGCTCACTTCCTCGTGTGTGTCATCAACCACTACAAGGGACCATACAGAGATGTTAGAGGCTATCTAACATGTATGCAAGAATTTTGTGGCCTATCTTCATAAATATAAAAATATGGGTATGGGGAGAGACACACAACATCTACACATACCCAAGCACAGACTAAACAGACAAGATACACACATAAATATACAGTTACTGTGCATGGGTACCTTTAGTAAGGAGCAGCTATAGGTTAATAGCTGACACCATCAACAATCAACAATCAGTGCAAGCAACAATCAGTTGGTGGTACATACACCATATAAGAATACAATATTACACATTATACTGAATGTGTACCATGATTTTAAGGGTAACAGTTTGATAGTGTCAATACAGCATTTATTCTGAATCATAAACATTAGAGGCTCATGGGCTACAATTGTTGCTGTAAAAATTACACTTCAATGGAAGTGTGTTGCTGTTACTGATTTACTGGGAAGCCACAGTGCTCCCAAACAGGACATCAAAATGATAATGGAGGATCTTGAAGCTGCGGCTCCTTGTTTGCATTTGCAACACCAATGATGTCAGCTGTATTGGCTGTGCTAACCTGACCCACATGGTTCTGCTAACGGATGACAACAACCAACATATTGCGAGTGCAGATGGAAGATGCATACGTGCCATATATGCCAGCAAAGATTGTACTCAGTATTACAGTAAAGAACTCAGACTGGGATCCAAGAGCAAAAAATTATATCAGGACATCCCTACTTTTCATTGAACTCTTTGACTTTCCAACAAGAAATGTTACAGTAATAATCCCTCACCCCTTGGGCCACAGCAGGTGACTCATCCAGAAAGACAATAGACAGATGTGAGTGTTTCTGTGTACGCCTGCAAGCGTGTATGTGTGTGCTTCAATTTGGCTCCTTAAAACAGAGCAACTGTTTGTTGGCTCCTAAGAATAACACATACTGGTGGTGTATGACACGTGTCAAAACACCCTTTGTTTTTTTATATACAGTAGGCCTACACTCTGTCGGCGTGTCATGGATGACACATCCATGTATGTCATCATAGAAACACTTCAACCATCCAAAAAAACCACAGCAATTTTATCACATTCATTCCCCAGACCGGCACATCCCAACTTTCGTATCCCGAGCGCCACCTCTTGCTATATAGTGCATTTGGTGTTTTCTACAGGCAACAAATGATGCAATGCTAGTGTACTTTGCACTGTTTGACTGGGTGTTTGTTTCATTAGGTGTATTAAACGTCAAGTCCTGCCAATGCTTTGGCAGACATAAATGCAGCCAAGCATCTAACAGAAGCAAAGGTATCAAGGGGCTTGTGAAGACAGTTACAATCCCACGAGCATCAAATTGATGGCCTTGTACTGCAACATGTAATTCTGTATATACATAACTGTTAGGATAACTACAATAACTGCAAGCTTTCTGTTACACACTTGACAAAGGAGTTACTGATGCCGAGGGTGGGGATTAAGACGGCAGTGGAACCCCACAGACCCCACTATGCCCCCACATACTGGGGAAAGCCCACTCATTCCATCAAAACTATTTACATAACTCCATGGAGAAAATTGGCCCGTAGCAGTTAGCTTTTCCATGTGCGCCACACAGTAGAGACGCTGTTACGATAATTGTCCTCTTACACGAGCAGAGGACATATACAGCACAGTATTTACAGTAAGAAAATAAAGACAGGAGGTATGGTGAGAGGGAGAGAGGAAAAAGGGAGAGAGAGGGAAAGTGAAAGAGAGAGAGGGAGAAAGAGAAAACTGCTGATCAGGAAAGAGAGTGGGGTTCCACGGATATTCCCCCAACACAAACACATCCAGTGTTGATTTTTGTCATTTTCTTGGCTCTGTGAAGTACAGTAGTTGGCAGAACAGTAAGCTCTCTGATGGTTTGTATGACTGGCTGTCATGGTCTTAGAGGTGGCTTCCCGCTGCCTCAGCGTATGCCCCTTCCCTCCCTCTGTGGTGACCCTCGCTTCTCGCCTACCTACTCTCTCCTCCACACTTTTCCTCATTCACTCTTTGCCTGCCATTTCTTCACTTTCTCTCCTCTCCAGCCCAGTTGAAAAAACAATCAACCTGGGCCCAGTTGTGTTGCCTGCTACACCTACCGCCCAGCTGGCATCCATTGTTTGCAATTAGTTCCAAGGCATGTGTTTGACAGCATGCGTACTTGTATACGTGCGTACTGGCTTGTACATTTTTGCGCATTTTATGATCAGCAGAAAATCAGGCAGCCTGGGAAAACCATGCAAGGACACGGGTCTGAGCAGGTCCAATTATTAAGAACAATCCATCAATATGCAGAGCAAGTCCTGGAGCAGGCTCAGCAGAAAAACATGGCAAAAAAAGTGAAAGCAGAAAAAATGTGGTTCTTACGAGGAGGGAGAGAAAAATCTGTCTTTACAATCCCCCTGTTTCGGCTTGCCAACTTTCTGCTGGCTGTTGGTAGTGCGGAAATGAGAGCGTGCTAGATTCTCCCCTCCCGAGAATAACACAAACCCCTCAAAGCTCAAATCAAACACACAATCCACGTCACAGGAAACCATTTTGAAGCGTAAAACCTCCCAATGGGAGCTCCATTTGAATGCTGCGGGTATGCGCTGCCTTGCTCGCCCCCTGCGCCTCCCCCTCTCTCCCCTCCCGCTCTCTCAAGGCTTCAACCACAACCTAACCCGAACCACACCACCTCTCAGACGACAAGACTCCCTTTCTCTCACTCCCTGTCCATTTCCCCCTTTATTCCTTCCTTTCCTTTTTTCTTTGTTGTTCATCTTTGCCTCTCTCTCTCTCTCCCTCTGTCTCTCTTTCTATCTATCTATCTATCTATCTATCTATCTATCTATCTATCTACCATAAACGATTCTAATTTTGTCACCAACAATATAAATTGGCAAGATGTTTGATTAGATAGATAGATAGATAGATAGATAGATAGATAGATAGATAGATAGATAGATAGATAGATAGATAGATAGAATATGTTTGCTGTGCACATTGACACACAAATACATTTTAATCAGGTTAAGGGTCATGAGCCAGCCTTCTCTGTTGAAGTACTCAAGACCTCTCCTGCCACCAACAGCCCATCCCCCTCATCTCAAACCTCAACCACAAGCCCTCGTACCCCCATCCTGCTCTCCCCCACTTCTCTAAACCACCTCTTCCCTCTCCCCTCACCCCTTTTTCCTCCTCTTTGCCTGGCAATTGAAACACAGAGGTCAGGAGGGCATATGGGAGGCAATCACAGTAGTTTGTTTTGGCTCTCTTACCCCCACACCAAGTCCTTGGCTGTGCAGGAGCAATGCCGCCACCTTGCCTGCTTGCTGCCTGGGAAACAAACACATCCTTAATCACCCAGAGGCCCTGTATCCGCCAAGGCCACACTAGTTGAGCCCTGTCTGACAAGCTCGGGCCAAAAAAGTTGGACTCCAACTCAGGCCATACATGTCAAGCTCTATCTACTGAACCCAGGCCACATTAGTGGCAGCCAGACAGTCAAATCCAGGTCGCACTAGTTGAGTACCCTTTGTTGAAACAGCGCCAGCGAGGACATACTCTTCAAGCTCAGTGTCTACTCAACCCAGGCCACTCTAATCAAGCCCTGATGGTCAAACCCAGGCCAGGGAAGTCGAACCCCGTCGAGTGAATCCAGGCCACAGAAGTCCAGCCGTGATAGCTGAAATCAAGCCAGAAAAGGCTGATCTATTTTTGGCTGAGTGAGCAGTTCTGTCATTATGTTGGCTAAGAGTTGGCTAACAGTGGGATTCTCTGACGTAAGCGGTGCGCAGCTGAGGGCTGGCAGTGAAACGAGATGTAAGACAGGAGAGAAGACTATTTAAATAAGAGCCAGTAGCCAACAGCCATTTAAACCAGAGATGAGTTAGACAAACTGTCTTACACCATCCATTCTGCAAATCCCCAAAACCAAGACCTATAGCTTCTAAATCTGACTCTATTTTTCTCTCTGTCCGTCTTTCTTTCACCGGTTCACCTTCTCAAATATTTTCCTAACCACTCCTCTCACTGCTTTACCTCTCTTTCACCCTTCTCTCACACCTCCCTCATACATTAGTCAAGAATACGCTCAATGTGAATGACCGGGACCAACAAACTGAATGTATTCAAGTCTGAGAATGTGTTTGTGTAACTGTATGTGTGTGTTTACATGTAAACAATAAGGGTACTAAAGCCCAGGCAGTATTTTTGCAGCTCCCCCCACTAGTGTCTGTTTGACAATGAGAGCCGAGACGGGGCCTCAGATCTGTGTTATACTGTAAACCACAGCATTCTCAGACCTTAAAGAAGCTCCCTGTTGGGATATCCTATTAGCATGTGCTATGTTAACCCTTACACACACACACCATCACCACCACACCCACAACTTAACGCTCTGTCTCCAACTGGATGTCGGACAATTAACCTTGAGGCTCTGCTCCCTGGGTGATATAAAGAGATTAGTGACCCTGGTTTGATGGTGCGTGATGAGAAGAGACTTGTGCTAAAGTACATAAGATCTCATTGCTCGGAGGAAATGAATTCACCCAATCTCAGAGGCTCATTGTTCCCATGGTTTCTCTTCTCCTCTGTTCTCCTCTGAACCGTGTTTCAAGTCGGAGTGACCTGCGGGCTGACACAGAGCAGTGATAGACCAACTGATCCCCATCCAGCCCACCACGCAGCCAGGCGGCAGCCGGAGCGCTGAGCAGGTACATGAAGCGCTGAGACCAGCTGGGACTTCCAGGAAGTTCAGCATCAGGGATCAGTCTGTGTTATTGACTTGGCAAAGCCTCCAGCCAGTACAATTCCACCAGCGAGGGGTTCACTGGCTTCACAAGTGCACATATGTGTATGTGTGTATGTGTGTGCGTTTGCTCCCTTCAGCTGCTCCATACTCCAAACCAGGGCTCTGTGCTCTGTAGTCCAGATGGGTGGCCAGGCCCCAGTTGATTTCTGTTATTCTGTTATGAAAATTGAACCCATTTGAACCATTCAATCCTTCTCTTTCTCTCTCTGAACACACGCACACTGTGCGCATCAAACCAACTCCCCTCTCATCCTTTGCTCCTCTTACGTACGTGTCACTATTATTAAGTTGTTTAAAATGCAAATGTATGTGTTGAACAGCTGGCAGGGACAGGGACCACCCAGCTGGTAGAGGAGCATTGTGCTGATAGCAGATAAGCTGAAATATATGTCAGGAGAAATTCTTTCCCTCTTTCAGACAGACAGCTGTGCGTTAGCCTCACTAACACTATGCCACAAAAAAACAGTTCCCGATAGCTCCTCCCCCTCTTCGTCATCACAAACAAATCTTTCAGAGCAAACACAGATCAAAGACCCCGCCACAGCCTCTTCAGTGATGCAGGCTGGCATGTGCCATCTTCCATTGTCAAGACTTCTAATTGATCCTAATTGATGTTGTGACAGGCAGTGAAGGGACTGATCTCTAGAGGAGCATGAAGTAGGAAAACAGCATTCAGCTTTTATTAAGCACCAGTACCACTAAAGAAACCAGAATAAGACATGGCTGCCTTTACCGATTGATCCTTTGTCTTCCACTGAAAGCCAGCGCACTAACATGGAAGCAATAAGATGCTTCACGCAAACCAGACCAGGACAAGATGTTGACAAAGTCCACAAACAAACAGCGGTGCAGAACTATTCAGATCTTTTACTAAAGTTGAAACACCACAATAAAAAGTATTAGCATAAAAATGTAATTAATTATCAAAAGTACACTTACCCGTTGTGAAGAATGGCCCCTTTTAGGCTGTTATGTTATCATATAATGGATTATTATTATGGATGCATTATGTGTAAGCAGCATTTAGATTCTACAGCTGGTTGAGGTGGAGCCAATTTTAGCTTTTTTTTTCAGTAGATTAATCTAAACTAATGAATCAAATTTTATGAGATTATCAGAATGTTTTGTTTGTAAAATCTTTATCTGCAAAGCAACTAGTAACTCACTGTTAAATAAATATAAAATGGTGTAAAAGGTACAATATTTCTCTATACAATGTGTTGGAGTCAAAGTAAGAAGTAGTCTGGTTTTGATACAATCGGTCAAAGTACTTTTTGACTCACAAAAAAAGCTGTAAAATTCACCAAAATCATCACATGCTTTTATACTTTTATACTTACAAAAGCAGATCATGTGTTATATGTTCTCAATAACAAAAAAAACACTTTAAAATAGTAAAACATACTTATTCTTTGTACTCTAAGCAACAATAAACAGCCAGTCCACGTTTTCTACTGTGTCCTCCTTCAGTTGTTGCTCCTGGCTCTGAGCCAACGTGTGTATTAATGTGAGTACAGTATGACCGTGTATATACACTGAGGGGCCACATCAGGGTACATTTTATGTATGTGTGAGTGGTTCACAAGGAGGCATGAACACGAGCATCATGTGTGCTTGTGTGTCTGTGCTTGTGTGTAGTAAATTCTTGGAAAAGCGGAAGATGTTAACTTTTTTTTTATGTAAGGGAGCATACGGTACATGGACTCACACTGAAACAGACACACACATGCACATATATACACACACTTATGGGGTGACAGAGTGCACTGGCTGAGCTCAGATGAACCAATGGCAACCTGGGGAAGGAGGAATGTGTATGGCGCTAGTCCAAGAGAGGCCGTCAGAATCCTCAGCAGGCAACCCTGGTTGTCTTAGTGAACACAAGTGTGAGTGTGTGGGAGTGTGTGCGTCTGCAAAAGAGGCTGGTAGGGGTAGTAATTGTGCAACTGTACGAGTGTGTGTAATTTTACAGACAGTTGGAAATTAATTGTTTGAATGTATGTGAAGGGGACAAAGCTTTCTTTTGTTACTGGTCGAGGCAGACTACAATTTATATCAAGCTCTCTCCTTCTTTCTTGTGTACAGTCATCTCCTCCACCTAATGACGAGCTAAAGTAAAACGCTACCTCATCAGCAGTGCTACTGTCAGATGCTTGATATAAATTCCTTAACAGCTACAGGATGCAGCGGAGCATCTGTAGGTGAAGAGTTCCCTTGCGAGTGGGCAGTTACTACAGCCAGCAAGGAGGAGATCTGGCCCCTGGGGAGGCTATAGAGTGTCAGGGAGGACACTCACTATACCGCCACTCATCCCGCTGGTCCCAAAAATACAGCATGATGTCATGCAGATTCCAAATGTGGACTGCAGTAACAGAAACAGGGTCATGTGTGCATTTGACTAATGCACAACTGAACAGGAGAAAAAAGGAAGAGAGAGAGGAGTAAGGAGGGAAAAAGGAGGAGAGTGAAGGGCTGTTTAAAATATTCAACCCCCCTTCCATTAACCAACCGTGTAGGGATGGGAACACGACCCGCGCTGTACATCTCATGAGAGAGTAAAAAGAGGGAGAGAGGGATGGCTTTCATCCAGTAGCCCTTAAATCCAGCTCAGCATTTTCTCAGTGATGTCATCTCTTTTTCACTCTCACTTCACCCTCTTCACTTTCTCCCTCACCTCCATCTGCTCTCTCACTCCGTCCTTCCTGAGCTCTCTGCGTCTCACACGCACATGCTCGCATTCCCTCCCTCTGCACTTAGGCTACACGACGTGCAGTGCATTACAATATACGATGCATCTTGTTCAGCACACATAGATCCCTATAAATCTGTAGAGCCTACAGTCATCCTGAGTTCAGCTGAAATAGGATGTGTGGGGCTCGCTCGTTTCGCCGCATACCTCTCCATCCCTCCATCCTCCCATTCCTTCACACTCCAGCCACACAGCATCATCTGACAAGCAGGGAGAACACTGTGTTAACAAACAGGGGAATGGCTGCCAGCTGCATGGACAAGGGGGAGACACATTGTGCTTGCAGCTTTTTATTGGGTATGAAGAGGAGGGAGAGGCATGGGGAGAACATGGAAGAGAGGAGGAATGTAAAAAAAAAAAGGTTTTGAAGCTATTTAGCACTCAAAGTGTATTTTTTTTTACAGTGGCAGTCAGTGCTGTGTATTTACAGTGCAGACAGGTTAGGCCAAAAAAAAAAAAGAAGACAGGAATTCCATGTGAAAAATAATAATAAAAGAAAAAAAACCTGACAACTCTGTACTTAGCTTTGTGCCTTTAGGTTTGAGCCCTCTGCAGGAGACATCAGTCTGGTCGGTTCCTGCCAGCAAGAGCTGGTCTGATCTGCTCTCACAGGAGCTCCAAACACCTGCTCAAATCCACTGTCTCACTGACGTTATTAATGTATATCTTAATAGTTTAGTATTCTAGAGTAGAGTAGAATTTAAAACGCTTGTCTCAACTCTCTCTTGCTTCACTTCTTATCACCTTTCTACTGTCACTCTAAAAAATGAAGGCAAAAATGGAATTAGAAAAAGTGTTAGGTTTTTTTTCCTAAAGAAGATTAACAACCTCTCTCCACCTCTAATGTTCTTCTTCCCATGGAACGCCCTCCATAAAAGGAATCTGAATCACCAAGGTCTGGTTCGGCATTTCCTGGAGCTAAAGCAGAGGACAGTCAAGTGAGTGCATTAATTGTTAAATCATTAAATGTAATTATGTTAGAAATATACATGTATACATTTGGACACACATTCCCAAGGTGTTTCCCAACTTTTGACTGGTATTGTATATACATGAGCTCAAAGTCAAATGGCTGCAACTTGATGATCCTCAAGTATGTATCTTACTTCATTATGCAGCCATGATGATGCCCCATAGTCTGTCTCTATAATGGCCTTTCTCTCCAGAGCTCACTTCATGGCAAGACACTCCATCACCACAAACTACCTCACCATATAATTAAGGAGCTTCCTGCTGATGCATGTTGTGAGCTGAGGGTCACCTACCTCTGCCTGTAGCAAGGTCACTGTAATGGAGTGGATAGCTGGACTCCAGCTTTGCCAGGGAGTGCTTTTCAGGAAACAAGGTCAGGCCTGCCTCTTTGATCTCGACAGTAACATCTGGAGATGACTCAGGTGTTCCCCCCAGAGCATCATCATGGTAAGCTGCAGCTCTGTACCTCTAAGGATTTTGTCATCCTTGATATGCAAAGAAACTTAACCGGTGGCTCATGCAGGTTAAAGTGCAAAACATGAGTTGCCAGGGGTCCAAAGGTGATCTAGAAAAAAAGAACAAAGGCAAATGCAAGCAATGCAACAGATAGAGTTTGAATGTGAAAATAAAATGTGCCCTTATAATTGTTCAATAAGTCATTAGTTATTAGCAATTCAGTTGACTGGCTTCATTTGTCTTCCTGAAGTCCAAACAGAACCTCAAGATATTTCAGGGTGCTATCTCTTCTAAGGAGTAGGATGGTTGGGGTCTCACTGGAAGAAAGGTCTAAACATGGAGCTGGAGGTAATGAGAGCTACACATCCATATGCAAGTCTGGTGCTCGTGCTTCCTACTCTACCCATCAGCTGAAAAACAAGACTTCTGGTGATTTTGAAAGAACAAGAAACAATAGTAACAGCAAATGAAGGTTAATCTTGATATATAAACTGTTCGTGTCTCCGAAAGCTTATGAAATGTGATATAAAACTTTATTAAATGGCATTTATCGTGCTCCAGAAGTTTTAAGGTAAACTTTGCGTCCAAACACTACGCAATTTTGGCAGGACCTCCACACATGTTATCACTTAAAAGTGAAAATCTATCCTTCTTTAACTCATGTAAGATTTTTACTGATTAGAATAATATACCTCATTATATTGTTAACATACTTATCCTGGGTAAAAATCAAATCATATCTTTATTATGTATTCCATAGAACTTAAATGATTTTGACAAACACATTACTTCACCAAAATATGCATCATTCAGAAACCAGCCTGTTGAAAGAATATCATGTTACATGTATGTCTCAATCTCTTTGACTATGACTAGCTATGACATCAGTGTTTTACACCTTCCACCCCCAAATGTTTTTCCTGTTATGCCTTTCACTTAATTAGTTGTTCCCATTTACTTGTCCTTTCTAGAGCTAAAATGACTAAGAGACATTTATCTGTGTGAGCAAGAGATGAGCTCATTAACCAAGTGCGTCTCAGTGGGCTCTGAAAATATTCCACGTCATCTTTCTGACTATGAGTGACAGTATCCACCATTGTCCTGTCTCTGAAGTGAGACTATATGAGAATAATAAGCACATTAATGGCAGCTACAGTGGTATGTACAAGTATTAGTATCTCACTTCAGAAAGCACGGGGTATCGCCGTGACAAGGAGCAGGAGGAGAACAGGGACAGATTATTGCTTGGCAAACACCAGGACTTGATTTCCCAACTTCCATGTGGGGTCTGTTCAGGCTGTGAGGAGAGCGAGAGCAGGAATTTGTTCTCCCTCTCTGTTGGTTAGGCAGCTGGTTCTCTGGAGGTCCAGACTGGGCAACAGAGAGTAAGAGCAGAGAAAGAGGAAAATAAAAAGAAAGAACGAGGCAGACAGAGAATGGAGAGGCTGTGTAACAGGAGGCTTGTTTTGTTCCAAATCAGATTGCTTTATAGCGACGCAGGGGGTGAGTGGTTCCAGGCAGCAGACAATGGGCCAACAGGATCAATATTGACATTCTCCTTAGTGATAGCTGAGTTGGCTGGGTGAGGTCGGGGACTGGACCTTTGTATTAGCCAGCCAGCATTAGTGGTCACGGCTGGGGGACACTTACTGTAACCTTGGCCTCTCAGCATAATGGAGGGTCTGAGGGCGCCCAGGAGAGGTCCCTCCCCTTTATGGGCCTTATTACGGTAAGAAAGCTCAGTCCTCCAGTGGCCCGATTCAAACACAGATCATTACTTTGTCAAAACAGCTACCAGACCACGTTGGCACATGCGCGGGCCAGCTTGTGTGGCGAACAGCGTCTCGAAGTGCCAGTTGTTGAGCGCAGCAGCCATGGGAGATGAGGCGAGGAGAACACAAGAAAAAGTAAGCAGAGCACTTTTGGACAAGTGACCGTTTATTAGTTCTTATTCCAACAGCACTTACAATTAGACAGATTCACTGGCAAGTCCCATATGTTAGGAAAACACACACACACACACACACACACACACACACACAAACACAGGGTACAATCTTCTCTCGGAGTTATGGCAAGTGGTGCTACCACAGAATAATAAAACACTCCAACAAATTCCATGTCGTTGCTTTGCTGAAACAACATCTCAATTGTTGTTTACCTAAAGTGGTCAATTAATCCAAGGCAAACTCATAAAAGAGGAAAGGATGTGGGTTGTCCAGGTAGTCTGATCCAACTGGCTGGGAGTCAGAGCTACAAGGGATACCACACTATACCACTCCCCAGTGTGGCAGAGGAAGAGCTGTGTAGGAGAAGGAGAAGAAAGGGGAACAATGGAGGAGACAGACGACAGAGAAAGCAAAGGAAACTCCTGAGGAAAGAGGAGGGATAAAGAGAAGAGGAGGTGCAGAGGTACTGGGCCCAAAAAGGAGGAGTGAAAAGAAGAGGAGGTGGAACAGGAAGAGTAGGAGGAAGAAGAAGAGGAGGTCATCTGAGGTGATGGAGATTCTGTACGGTGGGCTGGTTTCATGAAACATGGAGCCGGGCCACTCTCCTCCTCCTGCGATTCTGTTCTGGCTCGGGTTACTGGACTGAAGCCTCGCTAACTCACACACACACAAAACACATGTCTCCAGTCTCCCACACACATGCTCATTCTTCTTTACTACACACTTGTGAGCGTTTCTTACAGAAATAGAAGTGACATCACAACAGTTGCATTGTAAATCAATACATGTTGCTCCCAATGAAACACCCACGCACACATATACGTGGATAAGAGTTCCTGGTCAGTGGGCTGTCTCATAGTCCGAACCACTCGGTGACCCCTCCTCTCCTGGGGTCGAGTTTCTGCCTCTGCTTCTCGTCCTCCATGAACTTCTCCTGCACCTCCTCCATGGAGCCCTCCTCCGGCTTGTTGTCCTTTTCCGGGAAGATGTTAGGAAAGGTGAACGTCTGGCCTTGAGCCTGGGATGCAAAAGGTGAAGACAGAGAGGAAAATGAGCAGAGAAACGTTAGTGTTCCTACATGATATAAGAGGAATTAATTGTTGATTTTCTACTTCAATCAACAAATCAACTTTATGTGCAACTAAAAAACATGTCAAACTGCATTTTCCTTAAACCATTTGATTTTCTTCTTTGCAGAGGCAAGAAGTGAGATACTGATTTGGAATTCAGGACACTGTTTCATCCTCTCTATTCCTCTTCCAGTTACACAAACGCTCTCTTTCTCTCTGGCATTCAATTTCTCCAACTCTCTCCCACATTTAATCTCCCATCTCTCTCTATTTCTCTGGTCTTGATTTATTCAGAGGGAAAGGATGGTATCCATTATTTATTCCATACCAACCCATCTCTGGCCATGGCTAATGCATCACTGGCCCACCGTAGTCTGTGTCAGTAAAGTACAGTACACACACATGCATGCTTGCACGCCCACACACAAAAAAACATAACAGGTCAGTGGGTGCAGGCATGCACACATATCCATAGCCTATCCCTCTCAGCCTCTCCCATGGACACCTGGAAAACGGGAATTCACTGTTATCAATTTCAACCAAAGCCAAATCATTGCAGACCTTAAGTGACTCAACTTTATATAAAGCCTGACCGTAACTGCTGATGATGAAACTGCACTTACTGGTGTCATTTTTATCAGTGTTTTGTTTGGATTTTCAAGCAAACTGCAAATCCTCATAAATGTTGCCAAAGTGATTAATGGTCACTAACGTTGTAGTTCACACCAAACAACAGCTTCCACTGACAAATAGTAAAATGTCATTATGTGACTCGTAAACTTCGCAATTATTTTATATAGAGGTCTATCACTATAAAATGAATTGCTTCCATGAACACAGTTGTCAATCAACTATTCTGTTTAAATATGTGAAATATTTTGTTTGGGGTCAGTGTGTAGGCGTAAAGGAATGGTCTGGCTCTGATGTGAATGTTACTTTGTCTGTCTCCAACCCCCAAAATACCAAGAGAAACATGCATATAATTACCACATAGCATGGTTTAATTCCCAAAGGGGGAGACAACATGAAGCTCATTCAGCCAAAGATGCAGAGTAGAGTTGGCCTTGTCAACACCGAAACGTGCTTGACTGGGACAACTGGAAGTCTCTGGTATTATTACTGTATGTTCACATTTGTGCATGTGTAAATGTGTGTGCTCGGGGGCATGTACTTGTTTGCATGTGTTTTCTCTGTTCTGACCAGGTGAGAAAATAGAAACAATGATGTAAAACAAAAGAACAGAACAGAATGAGATGAATGACTGGCTGCTTATTGGACTTCAGCTGGTTATAGCAGTGACTGGATACACACTGGTTAGAGGTTTCTCTCACATTCCAGTTACGAGATGCTTCAAACATTACCAATAAGCACAGAAACAAGCCCACCTTAACTTCACAGTCTGATCTGGGACACTAAGCAAATTTGGCTTTGGTAAGGCAGCTGCTAATTAAAACCTTTATTTAAATCAGGTAGTCTCATTGAAGAAGTAAAAAATAAGACACACAACAAAATACAGTACATACTGTACATGCAAACAGCATCGGACACACAATCACGGACACAACACACACAAAAAAGTCATAAATTTAGTTAAAGTTATCCAATGGGAAGAGACGTAGATTGATAGTTCATTCCATTTACATGATATATTATGTGCCCGAGTCTCTCAAAGTAAATAAAAAAACAACAGACTTATAAAACTACAAAATCCTTATGCTGCAAATGGTTTTCTTTTTATTTGTTGGAGAGAAACCAGTCCACCTTCTTCCAGTGTTTCTTAGTTACTGACTAATCCTAATTTGGAGTTTTCAGTAAAAAACAAAACACCCTGGTGGGAGAGGCTGGCTGGGTTATAGCCTACACAGATCCTGAGGTCATTGCATTAAGATATTAACCGCAACCCAGTCTTTATGCATGTGAACTGCAATCGAGCCTGACATGTCCAGTCTGACAATACTGGCATGACCAGGCATCTAACTACATCCAACCATTCAAAACACAACTATTATGGAAACTACTATTTTGGGTATGATACTTTACACAGACTTGAATTCATGTTACTCTTTAAAACCTGGCCATTTGAGTCTAAACTCTCTGATACCAGCTTTGAGGAGCAGCTAGAGCAAAACATGCACAACCTTCAATCAAAACAAAAGCCACCCTGTTCTTGTGTTCCTGGCTTGCAGCAACGCTTGTATTGCAAACTACAGTAGGTTTTCAAACGAGTGCAGTAACGCAGGAGGAGAGACAAGAGTGCAGACCCAGTCAGGAGAAGAAGGCTTAGTCAGGCACAGGCAGAGAGCTGCCAAACACCAGAGAAGCACCTGGAAACCAATGGCCCTGCCAAGGCCATCTGTGTCTCTCTGCTTTCGCACACACTGCCATCGAGGAACGCAGAATCCAGAACACAAACACTGGACCAGGCCAAGGGAAGTTTGCTGCAGGAATAAGAGAGGCGTGGGGAGAAGGAGAAGGAGGCAGCACGGAGAGAGATGGGGGTAGAGGATGTGAGGAAGTGACTGGGGGAAGAGGAAGGAGTAGGGGTGACTGAGGAAGGGGTCTACCACAGAGCTATAAACACCAGACCTGGCAACGGGAGGAACAATGAAGCACTGAGCCAAACAAGACTTCACCCAACATGAACCAAACGCTGTCGCGTGACGGTTCCCAGTTATACAGCGCAGCGCCGGACACCTTGGGCCACATGCATAAAAGTCTTTGTAGATTCATGACTAAAACTGTGTGTACGCACAAAGCCAGAAATATGCATACGCATTCTTTTTTATAAAACTGTGCATATGCATGGTTCTGTTTTATAAATCTCAGTCATGGAGGAACTGGACGCATGTGCACGAGCCTCATTTCCACTCCCACAACTAGCCATAAATGGATGAAGACACGCCCTGTGAACCAGCTCCACCAGTCTGTACACCTGTCAATGAAACAAACGGGAAAGAAGTGCAGTTTCACAGATTGTGTTGCACCAGCGAGGTTCTCAGAATAGCTTACACGCGGCTGTGCAGCTCTTTATAGCGTTCATATCATTAATTCATTACATGGACCTGTAAAATATCTCAGATATGTAATCAATGATTGGGCAGCTTTACAAATTGTGTCACAATTAAGGATAAAATAAAAAGAATATTACCAGCAAACTATTACCATGTAAATTTAAAGAATGATAAAAATGAATCTCACAAAAATGATAAATCAATATATCATCTGTAAATGGCTGTGTAAACGCAAAAAAAAAAAAAATTACACAATCAGTGCAGCAGGTTATCAACCAAAAAAAACATTAAAAAAAAAACGTTTCACTAAAAGATTCTGTCTCTCACCTTATATTTCATCTCCACCTCATCACTTCACCCTCTGATCCCTTTGGAAAAACATGTGTACGCCTGGTTTGAAGAATGCGTGAGGTGAGCACATTCTCACCGCACATTCTGTGTTTATAAATACCACTTTATGTGCGGGAAATGGTGTATGCATGGTTTTTGTGTGTACGCATCGTTTATGCATCTGGCCCCTTGTGTATACACAAGGCGAAGATTAATACTGGCCTCAGAGAGCGCGATTCACAAAAACAACAAAGCCCTGAGATTGAAATCAACAAAGCGCTGAGACTCGTTAAACAAGTCTTATTGTTGGCAGCAGGCCGCACCCTGTGTGTGTGTGTGTGTGTGTGTGTGTGTGTGTGTGTGTGTGTGTGTGTGTGTGTGTGTGTGTGTGTGTGTGTGTGTGTCTCTCAAGCGTCTGCTGGACACATTTCCGCAGTGAGAGAAAGTGCTGGCAGAGAGTATTCATATTTTTGTTTGAAATATATACATCACACCACAGCAGAGGCAAAGCCCGTGTCCCCTCAGTCTCCATGCGCTCTGAGCCAAAACGATCTTTCCTGTGTGTCTGTCTGCCTCTCTCTACTTGTGTATTTGTGTGTGTGAGAGAGAGGGAGTGTGTGTATGAGTGCATAATGAGTGATTTATGGAGAAGGCCGAGGCCTGGCCAAAAAGGACAAAAGTGGAGAGAGACAGTCAGGCATTATGCGCCTCCAAGAGTTTCTTTCTGTTACCTACTATGCTTCCTAGACGACAAATTGAAGGAGTGGATATTTTCCCTCACCCTGCCATCATCTTCGCCATGCTCTCAATTGAATCAAGCCGCCATCCAGGAATACTGGGACAAGGCCCCATGCTGCTAGCGATGTAAACATGCTCCTCTTACGCACATGAACAACCCATTACACCCACAGTTTCCCCCTCAATGGGAAAAGGAGGAGAAAGACTGGTGGTGGTGGCGGTGGCGGTGGTGGTAGCGGTGGCGGTGGTGGTGGGGGTTAAGAAGGGAAGACAAATGTTGTCATTGACTCACTACCAACCCGTCTCACTTTCCCCGTTTATGTGTATGTGTATGTTTCCTTATTAAGCTCTAATTGAACGTCTTGTTCTGTTCCAGGAAGTGTGCATTTAGCATGTCAGTCTGCCTTGTGTCCCGTTTGGGGACGACTGTCAGACTTTCAACCAGATGATTGGGGACAGCTGTCAAATTAGGGACAACAATTGGTGTCCTCATATTGTTTTCACAGCAGTTAAATTCGGCAGAAACTGGTTTGTATCTTTATTGGCATGTATAGTTAAACTAAACCTCCAGGGAACAAATGTACTTCAGTGCAATGTCCCCAAATCGAACCTGGGTTTGTGTATGTGTGTGTGTGTACGCTGGTGTGAGTATGACACAGTCAGAGTCAAACCCAAAGTAATGCTGTTTGCAACCCCAGAGGAAAAGAGAGAAGACCAGGCGAGAGATGGAAAGAGACACACAAAGGACAACTGTATTCTATCTGATTGACCTTTGCCTCTGATCTGTGACAAACCGAGCACACAGTCGTAACTCAAAAACAGCCGTAGGAAAAAAAAGGTCTTGGTGTGTTTGTGTGTAATAATTTCCCCTTAAGAAAAAAAAAAAAGTGGGGCGGGGGGGAAGAATGTTGAAAGAATGGACAAATGTGTGTCCGGCAACCTTGGAATGCATGTGAAATCAATACAGGGAAAATGTGAAGGGGGTGACTCTTCTATTATTCATAAGCTTAGATTTAAGTATGAAATATGAAAGCCGTAGTTGTTCTAACTAGATGTGTTAAAATGTCTTTGATGAAAACAGGAAGGTGCCGGCGCACGGTTCTTTTCAGACCTGGAGCTGAATAGAACATTATGGCACAGTCACCAGCTGAGGACACAAAAGGCTGATTCAACCTGCTGCTTTGAGAGTTAAAACATACGGGACATGACTGGACCGAACTGGACTGGCACCAGCGGCAGGACCAGACATCGCCATGTGACAGATGAGATACACATCTGCATTTAAATGTCTCTGGGCGGGCTGCACAGTAAGCACAGAGTACGAATTATGCTACAAATCTGAAGGAAAAAAAAAAAAAAAAAGGAGGCTTTCAAAGATGATTACTCAATCTCATTGTAGTAGAGTTGACTTCATTTTCCAATATCCTCAATCCACAGAATAGTCTTCATGGTATCATATTTTATGTCCTCTGGAGTGAAAAAAGTTTGGAGCAGCATTTTATTACTTTGAAAACTACTTGAGGTCAAATGGCGACTTCCATTCAGATAATCTAGACGACTTAAAACCGAATCCATCAGAAAATACATTCTAACCGCTCTTTTACGACCTGAGATCAGCCTTTCTTTTGTGCTCTCTCTACACCTCGAGCTACAAGAGTTATTGTGGAGCTAAATAAGATGTGACTCAGGGGTGGGGGGGCAAGTACACCGACTTCTTGGATGACCACACTTGACCGAATTAAACAGAGGAGCTCTCAATGTGGTCACAGAGCCTGAAAAGGCTTTAAGTGGTCTGAAAATGTGAAACTGAGCCATACGCATCGGCCCTGAGAGACTGTCGGACAAACTTTAAATCAGTTTTTTTTGAGGAGGGACAATCCAGACGGTATCAGGAGATAGAGCCATTAACAAAGCAGTCAATAAAAAATCAACCAGATGTTGGCGGTTGCCATTAGAGTATGGCCAAATCTGGACCGCACACTGAAACGGAGAGGTGTTGACGACGCGGTGAGAAATCTCATGAGGCTGTGGCTCATGTGGCTGCGGTGGCAGTGTGGTGGGGTGGTGGGGTAAACCGTAGCAAAGCACAGAGACATCTTGACTACTGATGGTGTATGAGTGTGTATGTGAGAGAGAGAGAGAGAGAGAGAAAGAGAGAGAGACAGAGAGGTGTTCAAATTGTGGTAGAATCCAATTTGACCGCACGGTAGGAGAGCCTGGCAGACTACAGAGGGAGAGACCACAGTAGTGAGGTTACCAGGATTAGAGCTGAGGGCGACCCCCTGCTGTGTGTGTGTGTGTGTGTGTGTGTGTGAGTGTGTAAAACTTATTTATCTAGGGAAATGTTGACTGAGCGTGCATCATGGTCATTTTCAGCAGCTCATACAGATGTCTGCTCTGACACCTGAGGCTGTGAACCCGCAGCAGACAGTCACCGTTTCCTATTGTTGTACAGTGACCAGCACTTGACCGGCTGGCGGGGTTAAGTGCCTTGCTCATAAGCAGCTGAACTAGAGGGAAGAGGATTTCCCTCCCCCTTTCCCAATAGGTTGAAGCAGCCCAATTGTAGATTTGTAGACCTTTGTAGAGGTGTGATCACACCTTTGCGAGTCTGTTTTCTTTGGTCCCAACCGCAGATGAAAAGTCCATTTTGTTGTATTTTTCTTTTCGGTTCATTTAAGTTCACACTGCCCAATTACAAGTGAACCGGGGCTTGTGAACCAAAGTCAGATGGACTCACAAGTAGCTTGTTTATTGGACAGAGTTTTGGCAACCTGTCGTTCTGCAAGATTACAGATTTTGGCAGCCAAGGAGAGGAGGGAATAAAAACAAATCTGATTCCAGTTCCTTTAGGTTTAACTAAGCATTGTGGACTTGTCTTTGGTTTTTGCCATAATTTAGCATCTCTGCTCTTCATACCAGATAAGAAGGAAACAGCTAATAGCAAAACAGCTAATAGCAAAACAATGTTCATGAAACAGTTTTTTTTTCCCTTATAGTTAGTTCATATTGCATTCCCTGTTCTTACAAACTGTAACAAACTATTCTCACCTGGCTAGGCCAACAAAAGAACAGTAAAAGTAGGATGGGTGTTTTCATATTTGAGCCAGTTGAAGAGATTTTCCCTGACACAGGAGTTTTCCCAAGAGCTCAGTATATTTGGTGAAGTGTAAAAGCTGCTATTGACTTGATATGGTAACGCATCCAACTCAAAACGGTTGTCTCGAGTTTGTCTCCAGTGAGTTCAGGTATAGTCCCCTTAAGCCCTCACAAAATGTCAAGCCCAACCTACTTCAAGTTCTCCATGCTTGAAAAATTAGCATGTTGTTCACATAAGGCTAAGAGATAACTCAATATACAGTAGGTAATTGACTTTCTCTGGAATGTATTGCAATGCTATGATTTTATTGTGCGTTACAGTGTTCTAAAAACTTCAAAGAATTCAAACACTCAAAGCAAGCTGTATTTTTTTAAAAAAAACTACAAAATTAATAACTGAAATTAATGTTTTAGACATTTAGGAGTTTCTCTCGGGTTTGAACATATTTGTGTGTGTAATAACAAACCCAATGTACTTCCCCTCTGAAAAGCGGAAAAAAAGAAACCTGGGAGTATTTATTTAAGTATTTAGGCCATGTCTGAAAATGTCCTAAAAAGCTAGAGTTCAACTGAACCAGTCCAAACATGCTTAGTGTAAAAACACTCCAACTGTTGATCTTCGGTTTTACACACACACGAGGCCACTGCAACCATCAGAGAAGACCCTGCTCATACTATTGCCCTCTGGTCTTTAGTTTGTTAGCCTAATATTGCATTATTTAGCAGTGCTTTTTTATCTGCAATCACAGAGAAGAAATAGTTCAGGAGAAGAGGGAGAGGCAGGAAAGAAGATGTAAGAGGGCAGGAGAGGAGAAGAGATGTAGCCTGATGATTGTAAACAGCTCTGGCTGCCAGGCCCCTGGGTGGGCCACACATTCACTCTCACTTTATCTCATTGACACACAAACTCACATACACACATAATACTCTGCCCCGCTGTGCCTCCGTCCAGACCTCCTGGTGCAATCTATTCCAGGAACAGAAAAATGAGAGACAGTGATGGAGATAAGAGTGAGGACGAGAGAGGGCGAAGGTGTGAAGAAAAGTAAATACCAAAAGATAGCTAAAGCTGGACAGTTGTTCTCTTAAGGAAAGACAGTGAGGTGAGAAAGATTCAGTGGGAGGAGAAAGCAATGAAGCCAGACTGCATTTAGTCTTTGTCCAATCAGGTAAAATTAGAGTTAAACACTCAGGTTAAGAAGTCAAACATTTCAGATGATATGAGAGCCTGATGGGCAGTTAGCAAAATAACAGCTGAGCATGAGAGAAAGAGCAAAGTGAAATCATCGCTCTCTGTAAAAGGCAGATAAGTGGCAGTGAGAGTACACCACTAACCAATAGCATCCTGCTGTGGGTTCGTTCAGGGTCATGACCTCGGCCCTCCCTTCAATTACAATGACATTTCCTCCACAGCCCAGCAACAGCCAAATAACTTGGTCAGCTTTGGCTAGCAGCAGTGTACGTTTGTTTGTGTTTCCATGTCATTCATACTAATGGCCATTACAGTCATGACCTATGGTCCACATGACAGAGACGGACAATATTTTAGACAATGTTTGCAAACAATGTTTGGTGTACATACATGTGTATATGCACATTGGAAAAATAACCAATTGCCTTGTGAGTCTCCATTTAATATCAACACATAAAACTCACATTCAGAGGTTTACTGCATTGCCAGCTGCTGGCTAAATTAGCAACTACAAGCCTCTGCCTGGCGGCTACTTTATCACTTTAACATACTGCGGTAAAGTCTGATTTTGTTGAGTATGAGGAGGAAACACAATTGTAGACTGAATATGATGAACAAGGTCTTAACACATGTGAGGCATTCTGCTAATACATCTTTTTTTTAGTTTAACCACATTTAAAGGTCCAATAAATTACAATGCTTGCTACTGGATGTCAGCAAACAACTATTTGCTATGTAAAGATATAGCGGAGTAATGGCGACCTGGGGAATGAAGTCACTCTCCCTCTGTACGTGTTGTTCTCCGAGCTTCGTGGTTCTTTGTTTTGATAGCCGCACCAGCTGCGCGTGCATGTTAGTGCATGTGAGTCCCACCGTGTCCTCCACGTCCATTTCCAAGATGGCAGCCGCGTCACAAACTTTCTCAAGTTACATGTTTCTGAAAACATTTGAGGTGAGAAATAGGAAATGCACCAACAGAATCTTGATCCATATTTGATCAGCACTGCCTAGTTTGACAGTTTGATCTGAGTTTCATTAGTTGTCGGCCTTCTTTTTTTTTTTTCAACTTCATTGAATTAGTGCGACATCATGTGGCTGAATGTCGTGTAACTAACCCTGACCTATGCTATGCATTATAAGAAATCCACATCCTCATCCTCGGTAGAGACACAAGCTTTAAAGCTTTACCTCATGCTCCATGATGGAAGTTCATGTCATGAATATATTCTGATTATGTTGCTGTAATTTTATGATTAGACACAACATCCAGGGCTGCTATTCACGTCTTGAGTCTCAGGGTATTTTCACACCTATAGTCCGTTTGCTTTGGTTCAAATCAGTGGATGAGTTGCTACTTTGTTGCATTTTCCCTTTTGGTTTGATTTCACACAGCAAAATTTCAGGCGAACCAAAACGTATCAACAAAAGCCACATGGGAGCCATCACTCTGTTCATTGGTCAGAAATCTTGTGGGGTTGGCAAGCGGTGAGAAGAGAGTTTGTTTTTCAGAAATGGCAGTTAGGTTACTATAACATTTAGAAAAGACTTGATTTTCCGTCTCGCCTTTGTAAAAGAGAACATAAAACTAATGTATGAACCGTAGCACTCAGGAATACGAAGGTGTGCTTGTTCCACACAGGAGGGTGGATTAGGCTAGTAAAATGATCTTTGAACATATTTTCTGTCAGCAATAAAGTGTACTACTGTTATTATTGAAATAAACAGTGTCTCTCTCTCTCTCTGTCTCTCTCTCTCTCTCGTTGCCTCTGTGGTGCTCAAAGATGCACAGCAGCGGCTACTTTTCAACTGTTTTCTTATTCTTATTGTTCATATTTTTATTGATAAGAATAATGATAAATAAAAAGCTAAATCGAGTGCTTAATAAATGCTGTATCTGCCATTTCTAAACATGAAAACTATTATTGTTTTTCTTTTTTTTCACGTTGGTGCCTCCTAGCACAGAAAACTGGCTGGTGCCCCCGGGCACTCGCCCAATGTGATAAATGGATAATCTGGCCCAGTCATTTGGGCCATATACCAAGTCAAAATACGTGAGCAGAATGGCACATTTGAACAAACTACTAGGCAACATCTAGAGAGCAATGTGTTGCTTCATGTTGCGCGAAGACGTGCTGCCTTCAGTCAGCTGAAGAGGAGAAGGGAGCATAATGGTTACGGGAGTTGGTTTAATGATGATGTTCATACACAAACGAACTGTATCAGAGTTCATTTGTAACCAGACCGAGACCACCTCTTCAACAAGGTCTCAGTCCGGTTTCTTTGGTCCGCACCCGAATGCGATTGCTGTGTTCACACCTGCCCAAATGACCACACCAAGGGAGAAAACGAACCAGAGTTCAATTCAACCAAACTAAACAAGTCAGGTGTGAAAACACACTCAGAGTGGACTCTCATCACACATACCAATGCTACAGCTATCTTTGCAATTTTAAATCTTATTTTCTTATATTCCTTTTTAGGGTGACTTTGTAACATCTGTCCAGGGACTCTGGCACATTTACAGCAATTTTTATTAATGTGCATTTTCCCTGTTAAATAAACCAATAAATAAATAAATAAAAATGCGGCTCCTGCTAGTCATACTGTTAAGCTGATGTCAGAATTTCTGTTTTACATTAAAGTAGAGACCTGGACAGAGTCTGCAGCTGTTCTTTTCTGACTGAGACTGAGTGGTCTTTTCAGTTTCTCCATCCATCCAAAAGGACACATTTTGTCCTGTCATGCAAATGAAATACATCCAACATGTGACATCACATTACCACCTTAAGTAGGAGGGAAAACACACATTTGTTTCTCTTGATGAATATTCACCATGTTTAAAATATGGTGACTTGCACATGTAACCTAACAGTTGGCACACTGGCATGGATGCACTGGTCCATTATGCAGGATCTGTATCAGCACAAACACTAACTTTATTAAGTAGAATGTGTATCAGCCTGATGTGACTGACATTAAATACTGTTTTGTAGTCACTGTCAATTATGGAGAACTATAAGAATACAATGTTATACCTTTTCTAGATCAATATTATTGAAATTTCTTCTTGAAATCTTGTGGCAACATTTAATTAAAAAGTGATCTTTGGTTACAGATTTACACATTCCACACAATGAGGCTTTTTTTTTTTTTTTTAAGTGATATATTGAATCAGTAAAGCCAGTAAGAGAAAGTGGCATCAGTGTATCAGTGCATGCTTTATTCCCTGGAATGGAGTACAAGTAAATTTATCTTTTTACGATGGATAGTAACAATTATGCTACTATGGATGTGGTCATAAAGTAAGAAAAAGTACCCAACTTGTGATGCACAAAAAAAATCATAAAGTGTGAAGTACCTACAGACACCCAACCTCAGTGTACGTGCTTGGTGGGACAAAGAGCAGGAGCAGGAGTCAGGCAGGTGGGCGAACACCAGCTCTGGTGTCAACTGAAAATACTTTGAGATCTATCACAGGGACCCTCTGACGTACTGGTACAGGGCGTCCAGTGATACATACGCACATACTTCTGCCCAGAGACAAACAGAGGGTGTGAGTGAGAAAGTGTGTGTGTGTGTGTGTGAGTGAGAGACAGCGCGCACGTGGTGGTTTTCATGTCTGGGCATGTCTGCTCCCAGCCTGCTACTGGAGACATTAGACCCTGGTAACAGAGCTCTCGGGAAAAGATCATCACCATCTAAATACACACTCAGCCGCCCACAAAGACGTTTACATCCATCTGGTCTTGAACTGGACACTCGGAGGATAACAACAACAACAACAATAACAGTTACGGCAACGGACCCAGAATAACACTACCAAATATTTCCATATTAGATATTATGAACGACAAACTGTGAATCATATCACCATCGATCTCGGAGGCCTCCCTCAACCTCCGTACCTTAAAGCCCCATCACACCTAAACCTCGCCTATTTCAACCATCCACCCCCATTACACACACATACACACACATAAACAGCTGTTCACTATCATTATCCCCTCCATCTATGTCATTCACCCCCCCCACCCCCCAACCCCCACAATGTACCCCATTTCTCCCTCACCAACGCATGTAAACAACCCTCACATGCCCTCACCCCTCCCCCCCAATTTCAAGCATCCCCTCCTCCTTTTCCACCCCCCCCCAGCCCCAGACCCAACTATCTAGGCTACCAAATAAACACACACACACACACACACACACACACACACTTAGACCCTAGCACAAAAACACACACTCACCCCTACATGCACATGCAACATAAACATCCAGGCAATGCCCCTGCCCCCTCCCCAACTCTGAGGAATGCGGGGACCAGCTGGTGGAGAAAATAAAAAACGAAGAAGCATACCAAAACAGGAAATGCATCAGCAGGGGCCTATCAGAGGGCTTTATCAGGCCAGTGGCAGCCCCGCTGAGAACCTGGGTGGCGCCACATGCTGATTGGCTGATCAAAGTTGCAGCTGTGTCATTACAGGTCAGGAGGTCAGGGGTAATCAAGAAAGGGTACAAGCATGCGCACTCGTGCATGTGTGTGTGTGCATGTGTGTTACCATGGCTATCTAAATAAGGGGAACCTGGAGGAAACGTGGGAGGAAATGAGGGAGAGGAGAGAAGATGCTGCGGAGAGAGATAAAGTAAGGACCAATCGAAAAAATGACAGTCGCAGAAAGAGAGAGAGAGAGAGAAAGAAAGAATGAATACAGAGAGTTTTGAAGCTCCACAACTAAGTTATACTTTGATTCATTTTTTTTTTTTTACATGAAGTTGTATTTCTGTATTGTTCTGCTTTTGAGACATTTGTCCTGCTGACCTTTCTTTTGTTCGTGTTTGTTTGTTTCATGATGAAAATCGTCACAGTCATGTCGTTCAAGCTTCCTGAAGTGAACTCATCTGAATTGATTTGGGAAAAGTTAAAGAGTCAAAAGGGTGAGAAAGAAACAACAGCAAGCCTCAACTGAAATCATTCAAAAAAAAAAAAAAAAAAGGTTTGCGTGTGAGATTCTAAACCGGATGGTTAAGACCCTGCTCTGTTCTCTATAATTCATGTTCTCTCTCCACTGAGCTCTTATGAAACCTACACGTACACACACACACACGCATGATTTTACTTAAGAGTGAATTTTTCCAAATGAGGAGACACATAGGGAAACGGGGAAATAGGGGGGGGGTTAGGGGGGGGGGGCTTTCAGCAAAGCTTGATTGCCAGGAAAAGCTTCTCCTTTTATTAGATCCACCACCAGCATGCGTGCACGTGCACACACACACACACAAACATATACTGTGTGTACAAACACTAATTAGTGATTCAGCCCATTCCTTCCTTCCAAAGATTTATACGCCTATAATGTTGACAGATAAGATATACTGAAGTCTTCACAGTTCTGGATAAGATGAGGATCATGAATATCTCACTTAGATATGCTGTTGTTACAAATTTTCTCTCAAAATTTCGAAAATTAAATAAAAAAAAATATTGAAATATTGCCTCTGTAATCATACTGTGACTATGGCGGCTCAGTGGACACGGTGATGCACTGAATAAGACTCTCGTTAAAAATGTTTACACAGACTTGACAGTTTCATCATATTGTATTCTGTGGTGATATTTAAGGTGATTGTGGCATTCACTGTGGAGATGCAACTATGGCAAGAATGCTTGCGATGTACAGTATGACATTATGGTATAGTGTCATTATATGTCATTATGGTCTTTCTATTCCATCTGTGAATTTTAGACACAACAGAATATGACGCTTTATTAAGTAAGAGCACCACAAGTTTGCCAGAACTAAGGTTAGATAAATGTTTTTTTTCTGTTCCTTACCATCATCAGCATGGTTTTATTGATTCTGACTCATTTTGTTCTTGGTTCGTTAGAGGCAAAAATAGGAACCATCTGTGCTTCATTATCATTTTTAATTAATTATACTCAAGCAATAACATAAAGGGACCCCATTGCATTGAAAAGAAGGTCCGAGTTTTAACAACTTGTGTTGTCCACATGTCCATCAATTCTGCATAGTGTGTTTTGCGTTGAATTCTACATTACAAGAAGCCCGGCTGCACTGTATTCTGGGCTACTGAAAAGCAGCCTAGCATACAAACATGAAACATTGTAATATAAGAATTAAATTACGCAGAGATTCGAATAAAAATGGAAATTTGAATATGATGAATTGCCCTGTCTAATGTGAAAGAGAAAAATAGGACAGACACAGAGGGGAAGAGAGCACTGGGGGGAAAGTGGCAGAAGTTAAAAATGTTAATTGGTGTGATAAGCAAGGGTGAGGCAGCACAGGGAAAGGGAAGGAAGCAGAGCAGCAGGCAGACAGACAGACAAGGCTGTGTGAGGAAAGCCTGTGTTTGCGTGACAAGGTGAAAAGAAGGAAGAGGGAGGGAAGGAGAGCGGGAGCGATCATGATCCAAATAGTTGAAAATAATAAAATTCCACACAGATAAGCAAGATTTCCCCCTCGGCCCGACAGCCTGATTCAGCACCTCCAGCTCCAGAGAGCCGCGGCTTTGCTCAGACCAGAGAACAGTAACGGGAGGAGGTGGGGGTGGGGGGGGAGGGGGAATCACGGGGGTTAGCAGCCCCCCATCCTGTACCTCTCTCCACCACCATCCGAGCCCAGCCAGATACACACATCCACAGTTACACATATACACACAACCCTAGAGGGTCTATTGTTAAGCAACAAGGAGTCAATATAGGAGATGAAGGCTAGTGAGAGAAGCTGTACAGCAAAACGTTGCCATCTAGTGTCAGTCAAACAGAGAGGAGAGCCAGACTTGGCCACAGTTCTCTCATAACCACTCTCAATACAGCTGTTTCTTTCTCTCTCCCCCCTTTTCAGCTGTGTCACAACTCCTCCATGTTTGCCACTCAGTCTCTCCCTCTGTTTGTTTGTCTCTCTCTCTCTCTCTCTCTCTCTCTCCCTCTCCCTTGCTCCCATTCTCTTTCACTTACGTGTTCGAGGGATGACTTCCCCATGGATCGAGCAGGGGTGGAGAAAGCGACAGAAAGAAACACGGGAAATGAGCAATTTGAATGAAGCTACCACTTATTCTACAACTGTTGGTCCAACCCCATATCTTGTTTTGTTCTGTGGTTGTTGGGTTGGGACATTGCTCTGGGGCACCAAGCAATCTGACTGGTGCATCTGGTTTGCTGTGTTGCTGTCAGTGACCAGGGCCCCAGAGAGAAACCTTGACACCTTATTCACTACTTTTAAGAAAATTGAACCACCAGGCACACAAACAATAATAGAGTCATTAGTGGCTAAACAAGCTGTTTGTGTTTGTGACAGAGTTCTGCTTTTCATATTTGCGAATGTCCCGACAAGAGTAGGAATTTTTAAAAAAGTGGTAAGATAAGTTAACCATTTTCTTGACCTCATTAGAAAAAATATTAATTTGGGGGTTTAAAATTGTTACTTAGGGAGGTTAACACGACCTCATGAAATGTATAGGCATACATAGATGTGAAAAAAATACTTCAAATGACACTGACTTTGGTTAATATTTAATGTTATGGACATTTAACTTAATCATAAGCAGATGAGGAAAAACTAAATCGTGACCACTATAAAAACAGTGACATCATTGGTTTATGTGTAAACAAAACTAGCTGCTCACTTCAACAACTAATGCCCGGCATCATGACAACACCTTGGACCATCTGTGCGCCTGCTCTCCCTTCTGCTACTAATTTTTCACTCATCATCTACTTTCACTACTTTCGCCCGTATGCAGAGTCTCCTCTGACTGTATGAAGTGAGCTTTTGTCTACAGATAAACTCTGTTGAATGGAGCTTGTGTGGGATTTGTGCAACCACACCCTACAAAAGGACGGGCTTACAACGATACTTACAGACTCCAAGTGAGCCCAGATGACTGTTGATGCACATGGACGGCTAATCTCTGTGTGCCTTCATTCGGTGTATACCAGCTGTCAAGCAACAGTTAACTAGAGTGCATTTTTATGCTAAATGTTTGCAAGCATCCCACAGGTGCCTGGACGTGCCATGCGCTACCCAACACACGAAGAACACAAACTGCTGTGCCTCCCGTCTTGACCTCTGAAAACAACATGAGGAAAATGTCTGAGATTCCTTTCTTTACACGGATACAGTCACGCTGTTTCAAGAGGATGATGGAGAACTTTCACTTGACAGTTAATTAATCAGGATCAGCTCTGACCAGCTGTAGAACTGATTGGAAATTGTTACTTTGACAGCATGCTTTTAGCATCTGCAGCAATGTGACACTAAACTGGATCATTCAGAAATGCTGAGACCGATCAGATATCCCATTCATATATTCACAGCGTCACCCTCCAGGAGCTTTCAACATGCACTCTGAGCACTCAGCCCACTGAAGTGCTGCAGCTGGCACCAGCCAGCAAAGCTCGCTTGCAAACTAGCTGCCACTCCAAAAGAGAGAAAATAACTCCTCCTCAGACCAAAACTCACCACAGCCTTTTCATTTACATGCCAGGCAGAGAGTACTTTATCGTAAATGTTTGACTGGCAATAATGTAACCGAACAATGACTGAAAACATTCAAAAATGACTATAATTTCTAAAGTGGAGGGCTTTCTCTTTTATGAAAAGCACCACATTGGGTTTACGAAGGTTTTAAATGGAAGCAAGGTTTAACTGGAAATGGTGGCATGGTGCACTTCAGCGGGGAGATGGGCCAAGAGAATTTAATGAGGGTAAACCACGGGGTCTGACATGCATTATGAACACGGTCGGCTGCAAAAAGCCTTCCTCTCTACCAGTCACATCCTGATTTTTGCGTAAGGTCAGGTTAAATTAGGGTTTGCCACAAAAACACTACAGGTTTTCCTGCTAATATGTGACTTGCTAACGATATAAAATAGAGAATATTTTTAAGAACCTGGCAAAAGAAATAGCGATTACACAAAGGTATAACTAACCAGACAAGAAATCTAATTACACCTACTGTAAATGAAGTAATGTCTACAACAGAGGTCAAAAAGTGCAATGCCAAATGGGATTTTCCAACATCAGCCCTTTACAGCATCAAATAGATGGAAGAGTATGAGTTGACTGCGAAAATCGGAAACAAGTGTTACCCCGAGCGTAGCGGCTAGAGTTAGCCCTTAGCGGTACATGAAAGCAGTCTGACTCTAAACACACCAGTCCCATTGAAGTGCAGCCAGACCTAAAAGCAGTCTGATAGACTCAAGATTTTTCATTTTGTACTGCTGTTTTTGTCACCCCACCACCAGCACCACCATCCTGTCTACTAACACACATACACACACACACATACACACACACAGCCTCTCCCCCCCTCCCCCTGATCACTTTGCCCCGTCTCTGGACCTCCCTGCTCTGGCATGACTCCATCATGCCCTTATTCACCTCCCCTGCTCACCCCTCGCAGCCCCTCACACGCACATACACACTTTCCCACACACAGTGCACATTTCACACATGCAGACGCTATCTCTTCCCCCGATACTGGGGTCCCCCCCAAGCCTGAGGAAAATGGCCGTCACGGAACCCCGCTAACAGGAGGCCTCCCCTCAACCACAAACCAAGAGTAAGGAATGAGAGAGAGAGAGAGAGAAAGAGAGAGAGGGGGGGAGAGAGAGCATATTACTGCTGCAATATTAGCTGATGGAGGGAGCAGGGGGAGAGATGGGGGAGAGGGAAGGATG